>NW_007221491.1:0-5448 GCF_000164805.1 Carlito syrichta | reverse complement strand
CTTATAACCTGATCCATGCTAAGCTCTCTATTTATGGAGTGAATGACTGGCTGTCTTATCAGACATCAATAATCTCCAATCAGCATGTTTCTGCCCCTTTACACATAGATGAAGAGTTTCCATAATTACTACTGGGAAATGGAGTAACTGAAATCTTTCTCTTGTACTAGGAAAACCATGAGAAGGGTGAAAAGTGAAGAGCCAATATCTTTTTCACATCTCTATTTCCCTCGAATTATCCGAGAGTAATTAATGTCACTTTTAATTTGAAGAATAACTGCTGCAGGAAATTAGCAATAAAATCCCAGCCAATAAGATTTACTATGCCTCTTTGGATCCATCTTGCACATGTGCCACTCAAGTCAAGGGCTTGGATACTCCAAATATTCTTCATTCATTTTTTCAACTTTAATGTACCTCATTTTAAACTCAAGTATATGAAAGCATTGAGTTTTGAAAGTCTCTTTGTTACAATGCTATGTATATGCACTTCAACCTGCGCCAACTGATATGCTTCTTTAGGAAATGGAGATAGCTTCTTGGGTGTTCTACAAAATTATTTATATCACCAAGGTTCAAAGTGGATTTTGTTAAATGTACAAGCAAATATAACTTTTTACATTTTGCCGATTTCATTGTTGGCAGCTCCTGTTTATTCTTGTGTCTATGTAATTACTCATCATTTATGTATCAATTTCTTTAAACTACGTTTTCTCATTTGTCTAAAAAAGTGCATATATGTTCCGTTCTGAGATTTAGAATCCTCCCTAATCTTGACCGCTTCAGTTTTAGTGTAACTAATTTAAAGTAGGGTATAAAATACTTTTTTAAAAAGTTTACGACTTTCTACACTGGCAACTACAGATTTACTTAAGAACGAACAATCATTTTTTTCTTGTAATAAGAAAAAGCCCCACTATAATTTTTTACATGTTGAAGATCGATCTCACGTATATAAAGCACTTTCCATTATTAGAATAGTGTGTCTCTAAGTTTCAAATTGGGACTATGCTTGTATTATATAAATCTTCCCTAATCTTGGCATAGAAAATTTTAAATACTTCTTACATTACAGGTAGAAGGAATTAGAAAGTATTCATTTTTAAATTTTTTTGCATTTTTAAAATTGAACATTTAAAGTACTCAACAGAGCATGTAGTTATCATAAATGGAACTTAATATCTTTAAGCATACTCTGCATACTTAAATTTGAAGTTGCTGCTATCTTACAATTAGCAAGCAATCATTTAAAATATTAGCATTTTCTTGTTCCCAAGAAAGACTACTCATATTTATTGAGCATATTACCACTACTAGGAAGTGGACTTGAGAATACAGGATATAAGGCACACAGCAATAATTCCATCAGGCACAGCCAAGGTTTTGCTTATTTTATGTAGTTTAAAAACAGAAAAAAGTAATAATCTTGTCTATTCTGAATTGATAGATGTTAGGTTGATAGATAGACAGATAAACAATAATCTCAATGGCTCTGAATACTTTAGGAGAATTATGCAGTTAGTTTGAGAAGTGGGCATTCCTATCTGTAGGTAAATAAGCTTGTTATTTAGAGGCAGCATTTTTTGTGTGTGATCTGTAACATGTACAGTGATTCCAAAAAGTTGGGAACCATAGAACAACATATTTTTAAACCCCATTTTAATGTCTCTAGGCATCTTGAACACTCTATTATTTTACTATAAGCATTAATGTCGCAAACATTTTCAATCATAATGAAATAAAACTACATGCAAAAGGAGAAAACATAAAATTCCCCTTCAACAGAATAAAGAATGCAATCAAACTGAAAAAAGGTTGTATAATAAATACAATCTCTAAAAGGTTATAAAAACAGCGGTAATAATGTATTTTCTGCACTTTTATTAGATGCAAATTAGAATCACTTAGGAGTAATTCATCAAAATTGGTGTTTGTGGAGTTTAGAAAAATATATTCTGTGCATTTGAAAATGTCACTATTGTATTTTTTAAAAATAGATATATCCTTCCTTAATATATTGAGATCATGCATGATCACGTATGTGCCCTCAGGTATATTGATAAGGTACTTGCACAATCAAGCAAAACTGGTCCTTGTGGGATATATTGATGTGTTGTCAAATCAATTAAAAAGGTGAACATATAGTAAGATTTATATTTTATTGCCAGATCAAAATGGCTCAATAACAGTTTTTGAAAAGCAGTTCAAATTTCTTTATATGGCTAGGTTTCTTCAACATTAGAGTAAAAACCTGTACCTATTTTTGATGTTAAATAATATGAAATGATCAGGAACACACTTTATTCTTACAACAATATAACACAGTAGATGGTGCCTTTCACCAACAACCATTAGAGTAAGGACCCCTGGACACATCATTGACCACTTAGTTTATATCAGAAAGGACTTTTTCTCTAACCAGGCTGCCAGTACTTGCTAAGCCCGTTCTGAAATTTCTAAAGCATAAAAACACCATGTATACAATAATTTTCTATCACTTCAACAAGGATGTCGATGATTAAAGTAGGCCTACTTATTGAAGATCCACTACTTCTGCTTATTATTGAGAGGACACCTTATATTCTCTTCATTTCAAAGTAGATGAACGTGTAAATTTGGACCTTTGTGAAATTTATGGAAATCAAAATTTTTTAGATTACAGACATCTCAATTGTTTTGGGGTGAAAGTTACCATGTTAACTTTTGCAATAGTTGCAAGTAAAAGAATATTATCTTAACAATTAAGGATTGAAGCCTTATCTCGGGACCTAGATAGAAAAAGTCAAACAATAAGCCTTAGCTGTTTGTTTCCTCACTCAGTTTTTTCAGCATATCATTTTTACACTAGATAAAGGCAGTAAGTACTCTGTACCCTCTTGATGATAGCTGTAGTAATTGCTATTATGTTTCTCAAAGTGAGTGCAATGCAAGTAAAACTGGAAAATACTAAATAATGCAGTCTCCATCTCACCCTCTGCCTCATCCAGAAGTTGCAGTCATTCTTTCTAGAGAAGAAAAGGGACTGAACACCTACTGAGGAAGAAAGAAAATGTAATTCATAGCCATGCATAGGGGCACATGTTGGGGCTGAAGGATTGTTGAGCACAGGTAAAGACTGCAGGGCAAAAATACCGTGACTTGAACTGGCTGCTGCACTCCAACTTGGGCAACTTAAGTGGACCTTGTATTTTAAAAATATGTAAATGTCATTTAAAGGCTATTTCTGACATATTAGGAGGATAAGAAAGATTCTGCCTTTCAGTGGCTGGGATGTAGGAATGGTGAGAGGAAAATCAGAAAGAGTACAAAGTTCAGGTTTGCTTTCCTCAAACACATAATTCCAAGGGTGAGGGTGTGTGATTTAATAATCTGGAAGTGTACAGAAGAAACCAGTAATTCAATTGGTTATCTTATGTGGGGGTAGGCAGGACTGGGGGCTGGAATTCAGAAGTGGGACAGATTTTCATATTGTTAGGGGCCTTTTGCATTTCCTTTTTTGTGACTATACTTATATTTTGTCTAATTTTCTCCCAGGTTCTCAATTTTTAAGAACACACATACATGCATATACATGTATATTTTTATGTATATATTTACATACACATATATGGGAAATTTATAAATAATTTATTTGTTTTCCTATTGACTTTGATTATGGTGATTTAATTTCAAACAGAAGTTCCTCAATGTTAAAGACATGACATTAGCAATCTTTTTATTTATACCTTCTGTATTTTGATTCCCAGTTAGATTTCTGTATTTCTTGGTTATAAAGTACTATATATGTTTCTGCTATCACAGCTAATCTTTCTCATTTGTACATCAAAGCAGATAATCTCCTGAAATGTTATCTAATTTTATTTCCTTTTGCAAATGCTTCCAAGATACCTCAATTTAATTTATTTTATATCCATCTTTTCCTTTTGCCAGTTTTTCACATCTTTATGGTATAAGGCTTTGCTTTTAGCTAGCATCGGTTAACTTTTTCATGTAATTATCTCATTAAGACTCAACTGAATATTAGGTTACTCTGCAGCTTTCAAGACTCCCCATGTGTAGCTCTCATCTTGGTCCTGTGCCTCACAAACCCTAGGTTTCCTGGATTTCTTGGAGTCCCAACTCTGTTCCCCAACTCAGGGGACACAGTTGGCTCAGCCTAGGTTTTCCTCTCTTTAAATTGGTCTTGAATCTTTTTTCCAAGTAAGAGAAGAGAGGATTTTCTTAGATTGTACATCATTAGTTTATGTAACTCAGTAATCACTGATTTCACTGCCTGATGTTGAGAGTGGAGTTATTTCCTATATTTGGTCCCTTGTTCTGGTTGTTTTATGTCATTTGGTGATCTGGTCCTTGCTGCTTCACACTGTTCCTATCATTACTATTTCCATTAAAGTAATCACAGTAATTCAATTAGTTATTGTATAAAATTAAAAATTTATACCATCATCTTTAAACTTTATGATTCAAAATAAATAGTTGTTTTCAAGTTTTTTTATGTTTTCTGAAGGTTACAAAGAACTTTTGCAACTAATTATTAATTTTTGGATTACCTTGTGATTTTCCATCATGGGAGATAAGGATTTCTCTTTTGTCTCTCCCTCACAATATTTATATACATAATTTGTAGATACATGTGCATGGACAAACACAGATTTCTCTTTCTTTCATTTGTGCAGCTTGCTTTCTCTAATTTTTTCAAGGCTTAACTTTAATCATCCCATCATTTCCAACTAACTCAGCATCATATGTTCTCAGGTTCATGTCTATAAACTCTCGTTCCTTCATTTTCCATTTCCTACTGCCTTTTCCTCATATACACAGACATGTCCGTTAACTCATCCTCAAACACTAAACTTTACATTTTAACTGCATAGCACATACATTTCTCAAATTTGCTTTTTCTTAATTTCATGTTTTCAACATCACAATCTCTAATTCACATGAGTAAACTGCTCTAGTAGAACGCTAGTTCACATTAATAACACATGAAGTTATTGCAATCATATAAGTGCTTCTCAACACCTCTTTGTTCCCAGTTCCTTACTCAATTTACATGAAAGACTACATGCTCTCTCTTATCTATCTGTTACAATTAGGTCTACAACAATTTCATCATCTCTGCAGATCTCAAAAATTACTCAGATCCACGCAGTCTTTCATATAAAGCAAAATCCTATTGCGTAAGTGCATACACATCAATAGCACATGCCATACAGATGACATGATGCATAGAAATGAATACCTATACATGTACAAAACTATGCTGCAAATACCCAAACACATCACTCAGACCTCTCCACAGAAAATGGCAATCTTACTCCCCGCACTCAATACATAAAGTTGCCAAAAAGACCAATAGACACAGACATGTACTACATACATCAGAATATATTCAGGAAAAATGACAAACTATGTAATAGTGTAGACACACCTTAAATTTCACCATGT
>NW_007221490.1:0-4884 GCF_000164805.1 Carlito syrichta | reverse complement strand
TCACCAAGGTTCAAAGTGGATTTTGTTAAATGTACAAGCAAATATAACTTTTTACATTTTCCAATTTCACTGTTGGCATCTCCTGTTTATTCTTGTGTCTATGTAATTACTCATCATTTATGTATCAATTTCTTTAAACTACGTTTTCTCATTTGTCTAAAAAAGTGCATATATGTTCCGTTCTGAGATTTAGAATCCTCCCTAATCTTGACCGCTTCAGTTTTAGTGTAACTAATTTAAAGTAGGGTATAAAATACTTTTAAAAAAAGTTTACGACTTTCTACACTGGCAACTACAGATTTACTTAAGAACGAACAATCATTTTTTTCTTGTAATAAGAAAAAGCCCCACTATAATTTTTTACATGTTGAAGATCGATCTCACGTATATAAAGCACTTTCCATTATTAGAATAGTGTGTCTCTAAGTTTCAAATTGGGACTATGCTTGTATTATATAAATCTTCCCTAATCTTGGCATAGAAAATTTTAAATACTTCTTACATTACAGGTAGAAGGAATTAGAAAGTATTCATTTTTAAATTTTTTTGCATTTTTAAAATTGAACATTTAAAGTACTCAACAGAGCATGTAGTTATCATAAATGGAACTTAATATCTTTAAGCATACTCTGCATACTTAAATTTGAAGTTGCTGCTATCTTACAATTAGCAAGCAATCATTTAAAATATTAGCATTTTCTTGTTCCCAAGAAAGACTACTCATATTTATTGAGCATATTACCACTACTAGGAAGTGGACTTGAGAATACAGGATATAAGGCACACAGCAATAATTCCATCAGGCACAGCCAAGGTTTTGCTTATTTTATGTAGTTTAAAAACAGAAAAAAGTAATAATCTTGTCTATTCTGAATTGATAGATGTTAGGTTGATAGATAGACAGATAAACAATAATCTCAATGGCTCTGAATACTTTAGGAGAATTATGCAGTTAGTTTGAGAAGTGGGCATTCCTATCTGTAGGTAAATAAGCTTGTTATTTAGAGGCAGCATTTTTTGTGTGTGATCTGTAACATGTACAGTGATTCCAAAAAGTTGGGAACCATAGAACAACATATTTTTAAACCCCATTTTAATGTCTCTAGGCATCTTGAACACTCTATTATTTTACTATAAGCATTAATGTCGCAAACATTTTCAATCATAATGAAATAAAACTACATGCAAAAGGAGAAAACATAAAATTCCCCTTCAACAGAATAAAGAATGCAATCAAACTGAAAAAAGGTTGTATAATAAATACAATCTCTAAAAGGTTATAAAAACAGCGGTAATAATGTATTTTCTGCACTTTTATTAGATGCAAATTAGAATCACTTAGGAGTAATTCATCAAAATTGGTGTTTGTGGAGTTTAGAAAAATATATTCTGTGCATTTGAAAATGTCACTATTGTATTTTTTAAAAATAGATATATCCTTCCTTAATATATTGAGATCATGCATGATCACGTATGTGCCCTCAGGTATATTGATAAGGTACTTGCACAATCAAGCAAAACTGGTCCTTGTGGGATATATTGATGTGTTGTCAAATCAATTAAAAAGGTGAACATATAGTAAGATTTATATTTTATTGCCAGATCAAAATGGCTCAATAACAGTTTTTGAAAAGCAGTTCAAATTTCTTTATATGGCTAGGTTTCTTCAACATTAGAGTAAAAACCTGTACCTATTTTTGATGTTAAATAATATGAAATGATCAGGAACACACTTTATTCTTACAACAATATAACACAGTAGATGGTGCCTTTCACCAACAACCATTAGAGTAAGGACCCCTGGACCCATCATTGACCACTTAGTTTATATCAGAAAGGACTTTTTCTCTAACCAGGCTGCCAGTACTTGCTAAGCCCGTTCTGAAATTTCTAAAGCATAAAAACACCATGTATACAATAATTTTCTATCACTTCAACAAGGATGTCGATGATTAAAGTAGGCCTACTTATTGAAGATCCACTACTTCTGCTTATTATTGAGAGGACACCTTATATTCTCTTCATTTCAAAGTAGATGAACGTGTAAATTTGGACCTTTGTGAAATTTATGGAAATCAAAATTTTTTAGATTACAGACATCTCAATTGTTTTGGGGTGAAAGTTACCATGTTAACTTTTGCAATAGTTGCAAGTAAAAGAATATTATCTTAACAATTAAGGATTGAAGCCTTATCTCGGGACCTAGATAGAAAAAGTCAAACAATAAGCCCTTAGCTGTTTGTTTCCTCACTCAGTTTTTTCAGCCTTATCATTTTTACACTAGATAAAGGCAGTAAGTACTCTGTACCCTCTTGATGATAGCTGTAGTAATTGCTATTATGTTTCTCAAAGTGAGTGCAATGCAAGTAAAACTGGAAAATACTAAATAATGCAGTCTCCATCTCACCCTCTGCCTCATCCAGAAGTTGCAGTCATTCTTTCTAGAGAAGAAAAGGGACTGAACACCTACTGAGGAAGAAAGAAAATGTAATTCATAGCCATGCATAGGGGCACATGTTGGGGCTGAAGGATTGTTGAGCACAGGTAAAGACTGCAGGGCAAAAATACCGTGACTTGAACTGGCTGCTGCACTCCAACTTGGGCAACATAAGTGGACCTTGTATTTTAAAAATATGTAAATGTCATTTAAAGGCTATTTCTGACATATTAGGAGGATAAGAAAGATTCTGCCTTTCAGTGGCTGGGATGTAGGAATGGTGAGAGGAAAATCAGAAAGAGTACAAAGTTCAGGTTTGCTTTCCTCAAACACATAATTCCAAGGGTGAGGGTGTGTGATTTAATAATCTGGAAGTGTACAGAAGAAACCAGTAATTCAATTGGTTATCTTATGTGGGGGTAGGCAGGACTGGGGGCTGGAATTCAGAAGTGGGACAGATTTTCATATGGTTAGGGGCCTTTTGCATTTCCTTTTTTGTGACTATACTTATATTTTGTCTAATTTTCTCCCAGGTTCTCAATTTTTAAGAACACACATACATGCATATACATGTATATTTTTATGTATATATTTACATACACATATATGGGAAATTTATAAATAATTTATTTGTTTTCCTATTGACTTTGATTATGGTGATTTAATTTCAAACAGAAGTTCCTCAATGTTAAAGACATGACATTAGCAATCTTTTTATTTATACCTTCTGTATTTTGATTCCCAGTTAGATTTCTGTATTTCTTGGTTATAAAGTACTATATATGTTTCTGCTATCACAGCTAATCTTTCTCATTTGTACATCAAAGCAGATAATCTCCTGAAATGTTATCTAATTTTATTTCCTTTTGCAAATGCTTCCAAGATACCTCAATTTAATTTATTTTATATCCATCTTTTCCTTTTGCCAGTTTTTCACATCTTTATGGTATAAGGCTTTGCTTTTAGCTAGCATCGGTTAACTTTTTCATGTAATTATCTCATTAAGACTCAACTGAATATTAGGTTACTCTGCAGCTTTCAAGACTCCCCATGTGTAGCTCTCATCTTGGTCCTGTGCCTCACAAACCCTAGGTTTCCTGGATTTCTTGGAGTCCCAACTCTGTTCCCCAACTCAGGGGACACAGTTGGCTCAGCCTAGGTTTTCCTCTCTTTAAATTGGTCTTGAATCTTTTTTCCAAGTAAGAGAAGAGAGGATTTTCTTAGATTGTACATCATTAGTTTATGTAACTCAGTAATCACTGATTTCACTGCCTGATGTTGAGAGTGGAGTTATTTCCTATATTTGGTCCCTTGTTCTGGTTGTTTTATGTCATTTGGTGATCTGGTCCTTGCTGCTTCACACTGTTCCTATCATTACTATTTCCATTAAAGTAATCACAGTAATTCAATTAGTTATTGTATAAAATTAAAAATTTATACCATCATCTTTAAACTTTATGATTCAAAATAAATAGTTGTTTTCAAGTTTTTTTATGTTTTCTGAAGGTTACAAAGAACTTTTGCAACTAATTATTAATTTTTGGATTACCTTGTGATTTTCCATCATGGGAGATAAGGATTTCTCTTTTGTCTCTCCCTCACAATATTTATATACATAATTTGTAGATACATGTGCATGGACAAACACAGATTTCTCTTTCTTTCATTTGTGCAGCTTGCTTTCTCTAATTTTTTCAAGGCTTAACTTTAATCATCCCATCATTTCCAACTAACTCAGCATCATATGTTCTCAGGTTCATGTCTATAAACTCTCGTTCCTTCATTTTCCATTTCCTACTGCCTTTTCCTCATATACACAGACATGTCCGTTAACTCATCCTCAAACACTAAACTTTACATTTTAACTGCATAGCACATACATTTCTCAAATTTGCTTTTTCTTAATTTCATGTTTTCAACATCACAATCTCTAATTCACATGAGTAAACTGCTCTAGTAGAACGCTAGTTCACATTAATAACACATGAAGTTATTGCAATCATATAAGTGCTTCTCAACACCTCTTTGTTCCCAGTTCCTTACTCAATTTACATGAAAGACTACATGCTCTCTCTTATCTATCTGTTACAATTAGGTCTACAACAATTTCATCATCTCTGCAGATCTCAAAAATTACTCAGATCCACGCAGTCTTTCATATAAAGCAAAATCCTATTGCGTAAGTGCATACACATCAATAGCACATGCCATACAGATGACATGATGCATAGAAATGAATACCTATACATGTACAAAACTATGCTGCAAATACCCAAACACATCACTCAGACCTCTCCACAGAAAATGGCAATCTTACTCCCCGCACTCAATACATAAAGTTGCCAAAAAGACCAATAGACACAGACATGTACTACATACATCAGAATATATTCAGGAAAAATGACAAACTATGTAATAGTGTAGACACACCTTAAATTTCACCATGT
>NW_007221489.1:0-590 GCF_000164805.1 Carlito syrichta | reverse complement strand
TTGATCAGCATTAGACTTCTCACAGGCAAAATGGAATCAGGAAGATGATGGAATTCCATCTTCAGGTGGAGGAAAAGGGGGCCAGGCACGGTGGCCCATGCCTATAATCCCAGCACTTTGGGAGGCCGAGGCGGGAGGATTGTTTGAGGCCAGGAGTTCCAGACTGCCCTTGGTAACATAGCGAGACCCCATCTCTGCAAAGCAAACAAACAAACAAACAAAACTCAAAACAAAACAACAAGAAAAGGGAACTGGCCTGCATCTGAAGTATTTGTAAAAATCCAGCCAATATAATAATTCATGTGACAGAATGAAATTAAGGAAATTTTGAATATCCAAAGATACAGGTGATAGACTTCTCATATATCACATCCAAGAAATTATTAGATGAATTATGATAATAAAAATAAGTCAGGACTAAGACTTCAGAGCAGGGAAATATGAAGAGGATAGAAAGTCGTGTCGTGTAATCACTGGAACTTTTCCAATATCCATGTGTACTCACATATAGATACATCATTCAGCAGAAATAGGTCATTTGAGAAAAATATATACATGAAATTTAAAAATATAGACTAGATGGAACTCAA
>NW_007221488.1:0-705 GCF_000164805.1 Carlito syrichta | reverse complement strand
TCTCACAGGCAAAATGGAATCAGGAAGATGATGGAATTCCATCTTCAGGTGGAGGAAAAGGGGGCCAGGCACGGTGGCCCATGCCTATAATCCCAGCACTTTGGGAGGCCGAGGCGGGAGGATTGTTTGAGGCCAGGAGTTCCAGACTGCCCTTGGCAACATAGCGAGACCCCATCTCTGCAAAGCAAACAAACAAACAACAAAACTCAAAACAAAACAACAAGAAAAGGGAACTGGCCTGCATCTGAAGTATTTGTAAAAATCCAGCCAATATAATAATTCATGTGACAGAATGAAATTAAGGAAATTTTGAATATCCAAAGATACAGGTGATAGACTTCTCATATATCACATCCAAGAAATTATTAGATGAATTATGATAATAAAAATAAGTCAGGACTAAGACTTCAGAGCAGGGAAATATGAAGAGGATAGAAAGTCGTGTCGTGTAATCACTGGAACTTTTCCAATATCCATGTGTACTCACATATAGATACATCATTCAGCAGAAATAGGTCATTTGAGAAAAATATATACATGAAATTTAAAAATATAGACTAGATGGAACTCAATGCAAGGAAAATTCTAGTACTAGTCTGGAACTAAGACTAGTCAGGAACTTAGTTGCCGACTAGTGTTAGATGAGTCAAGAAGAAAGACTTTTAAGACAATACCTCAGTAGATCTAGGAGAGAGGAGTAATGAG
>NW_007221487.1:0-703 GCF_000164805.1 Carlito syrichta | reverse complement strand
GAGGCCGAGGCGGGAGGATTGTTTGAGGCCAGGAGGACAAACTGCCCTTGGTAACATAGCGAGACCCCATCTCTGCAAAGCAAACAAACAAACAAACAAAACTCAAAACAAAACAACAAGAAAAGGGAACTGGCCTGCATCTGAAGTATTTGTAAAAATCCAGCCAATATAATAATTCATGTGACAGAATGAAATTAAGGAAATTTTGAATATCCAAAGATACAGGTGATAGACTTCTCATATATCACATCCAAGAAATTATTAGATGAATTATGATAATAAAAATAAGTCAGGACTAAGACTTCAGAGCAGGGAAATATGAAGAGGATAGAAAGTCGTGTCGTGTAATCACTGGAACTTTTCCAATATCCATGTGTACTCACATATAGATACATCATTCAGCAGAAATAGGTCATTTGAGAAAAATATATACATGAAATTTAAAAATATAGACTAGATGGAACTCAATGCAAGGAAAATTCTAGTACTAGTCTGGAACTAAGACTAGTCAGGAACTTAGTTGCCGACTAGTGTTAGATGAGTCAAGAAGAAAGACTTTTAAGACAATACCTCAGTAGATCTAGGAGAGAGGAGTAATGAGGGGGATGGAGAGAAGGAGTAAAACTATTAAAAGTTTCCACCTCAGGCAAAGCGTTTTGAGGTCAGAGTATGGGGAAAGAAAACATTTTAAATGTCTTATTTA
>NW_007221486.1:0-11289 GCF_000164805.1 Carlito syrichta | reverse complement strand
GTGCATCTAAATGTATACTAAATAGAAAATTTTATTTCCCAAGCCAGGTAAGATTTAAAAAGTATCCTTGAATATGCACAACACGTTTGAAATATCTTTTAAAGACCCTTTGTAGGGAGTTTTGAAGATCAGGTAATACAGACTATACAGACACCAAGATCCTGATTCTTTCAACTTTGGCTGATGGACAACTTCAGCATTTTAAAATGAACACAGAAGAAGGAATTGTAGAGATAATGCAGTAATTAAAATTATGACTCCCTAGCATAAATGAACTTAAGCAAAAAATTTGATAATAAGTGACTAGGAAAAAGATACCTAATCAATGATCATTTTTCATAAGTAAGAACAGAAATCAAATATAATTATGGTGTTTTGTTTGACTTTGCTTCTGTTCATCGGCAATAATCTATCCAAGCTATGATTAATGTTTGATCATTTAAGATGCCAAGTTTTGCTTTACTTCCTAAGGAAACATTGTCAAGTTCATCACTGGATACTACTGGTAGAAACTTTACATTGATATTTCAGTGGAAACGACTTTCCATCCATTAGATTATGAAAGCACAAATGATTCATGTGAGCAATTTAAGACAAGAAAAATAATCTCGTTTTAATTAAAATGAGGATAAATATTTTTAAAATCACCAAAAGTAAATTTTCCACTGTTACTGGCTTTGGAAGAAAACCATTTAGATATTAAATGCATAAATAGAACGTTTTTCTGCTATGTGACGTTTTCTCCAAAGTTAAATAGTCTGAGGTTTAAAATAATGCATTGTATATTTTTGTAGATTCTCCTAGTCATAGGTATACTATGAAGAAAAGTAAATTGGGAAAGGAGATAGTGGGTGGAGTGGTGGCTGATGGTATCATACACTTTGCTTAAAAATATTTTTCTCTTTGTAAAATCTATTTCTTAGAGTTGGTTTCTTAACCTTTGTGATGGCACTAACAAGGGGTGTTTTAAATGATTTTACCTCCCGGTCTCCCTTTGCTTTCTGTCTTTTAAATCATCAAAATTACTCTTCGTTCGAATGTTTGCTTCCCTTAGAACAAATTGCTAGGTTAACCAAATGCCAGAAGACGAGTCATCCTGTTAGGTACTGAATTTTGTGCTGTCAAATTTCTTGTATTGGGGAATATTTTAGGTCAGTGGAAGGAAAGCCTTTTTCTCCCTGTAATAGATCAAAAGCATCATGTCACAAGCACAAGAGGCATTTGGCATGCTGAAAGAAACTCCTTTTCTTAAGTTTATGAATAATTACATCGCGAGTGACAATCAAGATAAAAACTGCACTTTTGTCTAAGTGCGCATGTAATCATGAGCAAAGTGCTTCCTGAAAGATGAGCGAGTGTATCCCTTGAAAAATAATTTCACACTTATCTGTCTCACTTAGCAATCAAGTACTACGAAACGTGTTATTTTGCTAATAATCCAGGCAAGAAGAAAGGTGATCAGAGTACGTGTGAAAATGCTCAGCTGGTGCCTGTGTATTCACCAATGATCAATTCAGACACTTTCATCTGACGAGAAAACGAGGATTAATTGTAAGAAAAAACCATACGTTTATTTTAGAATGTCATGGCATATGTATTCTGATTCACACACTTCTGCTTCCATTTAATTCTTACGGAACTTCAATTTTTAGTAAAGAATAGTTCTGAGCGAGCACTGCGGTGGATACAGGAAAACTGGATCCCAGCTCTGGCTCTTTCATGTTCAAGCCGCATCATAGTCTTTGGCATCATAGTCTTCATCTATAAAACTGAGGGGATTTGAATACACGATGCCCCATGTCTCTTCTACTTCCGATGTTTTATGAATCTGGGTTAAGGTGTATGGTACAACTTAAGAAGACTCCTTTCGATATTTGCATATCCATTAAGAACCGTTAGCTCAAGTCTTCAGCATTTCAGTTCAGTGACTCTGTCTCGCCCCACCCCGCCCCCTGCCTGCTTCCCTCCTTTCTTTCTCATTTCCTTGTGTCCTTTCCAAAACAATCTTATGTCACCATTGGGTTGGGTCGCCTATTTTTGAACTTCGTATCAATGGGATCATGAAGTATATGCTCTTGCGTCTGGCTTGTTTCACTTGGAAAATTGTTTAGACATTCCTCTTTTTTTTAATTATAGAGATGGGGGTACAATTCAGCGTTAGGTATACAAATGCGGAGTATGCAGGTATCCTTGTTGATGAGGTATGTCCCCCTCCCCTAGCAGTTTCCCTGAACTGCCAATCCCACCCCCCTCCCCTGCCAGTTTCCCACTACTGCCAATCCATTTCTTACAGTATTATCATTGTTCAAGGCCCGGTTATGAGTAAGAACATATGGTACTCTGTGCTTTGTTTCTGTGATAGATCTCTGAGCATGATCGACTCTAAATCCATCCAAGTTGCTGCAAAGTCCACATGTTTGTCCTTCTTTATGGCTGCATAATATTCCATTGTGTATATGTACCACATTTTTTTTATCCAGTCCGGCTTGGGTGGGCAGCATGGTTGGTCCCCTGTTTTTGCTATGGTGTATAGAGCTGCAACAAACATACGTGTGCGGGTATCTTTTTTGTAGAAGGTTTGAGTTCCTCTGGGTATATTCCCAATAGGGGAATTCCTGGGTCATAGGAAAGGTCAATTTCTAGCTCTTTCAGAAACGGCCCCACTGTCTTCCAAAGAGGCTGCGCCGGTCTGCACTCCCACCAGCAGGGTCGAAGCGCTCCTTTTCCTCCACAGCCTCGCCGGCATCTGCTGCTGTTGGCTATTAATGACGCCATTCTTGCCGGGGTTAGGTGGTAGCTCGGTGTGGTTCGGATTTGCGTTTCTCTGAAGATGAGTGAGGCTGAGCACTTTTTCACGTGCCTGTTGGCTGCCCGTGTATCTTCTTTGGATTTGTGTGTGTGTGAATCATGGTCTCACTCTGTCGCCCAGGCTGGAGTGCAGTGGCGGAGGCCAGCTCACTGCAGCCTCCACCTCCTGCGAAGGCTACGGCCTCCCGTCTGCCTTTGCCTCCTGAGGAGCAGGGACAACGGGGGCAGCCGCCGAGCCTCGCTAATTATGTTGTTTTTGGAGAACCTCATCAGGCAGAACATTGTATGGGCAAACAGCTGCATGACCTGAAGCAGTTGAGATGCTTATGGCCAGAAAGACAGACATCTGATTGCTTTCTAGATTTCTTGCTATAGATCTTTCTAAAATGTATACATATATTAAATATAGTAAGTCTGTTTTTAAAGTAACTAGTAATTGTGATGCAAGTGAAAAATGTCTTCGGTTTCTTCGTCTACCATTTCTTAGCATTTACTTCACTACTTCGCTTTCCTCGAATTATACTTTTCCCATTCCTTCCTTGCCTAATAGAGAAACGTCCTGCTTTTTATCTAAAAATGTATCTATAAATGTATTTATATGTATCAAAAATATGACGCCTATAATTCCAGCATTTGGGGAGGCTAAGGTGGGAGGATTGCTTGAGGCCAGGAGTTCCAGACCACCCTTGGCAACACAGCGGGATCCCATCTCCATCGAACAAACAAACAAACAAACAAAAAACAAGAAAAGGGAAACGGGTTACACCTGAAGGGTTTTAGAAAATCAAGCCTATATAATATTTTTATATTTATAAAAATATGCTTTTCTATGTCAACAGTTGATAAGGCATTGTCCTGGTGAGTTATTCATTACTAAGAAAATGCCAAGTAACAGTTCTCCCAGTTGTTTTTCTTTTCACTACACTTTGGTAGGGAAAAAAAGAGGTTTTATGTAAAAAAAGAAGGAATCCGGTGATGGAGTTTCAAGACACACAATAGGAAAGAAAGAAAGAGATACATCTAGATATCTAGATATGGGTACATACATCTATACATATCAATATAAATGTAGATCAATCTTAGTCCACATGTAATATCAAAGCATTTGTAGCAAATATTACAGAACGTGCATTTCTTATTGAAAAGAAATATGTTCATAGTGAAGCACAAAGTTCTTTAAACTGTTAAAGAGAACACTAGTCAGGACAGAGTTCACAAATGTGAACTGCCTCCAAGATATGGAAGCACTGTGTACTAGATGCACCATATAGCAAATGACTTAAGTATTGAAATTGCATATAAGAATCTAACATAATTGTGAGCATAAAATATGCATTCTAAATAGAATGTCATCTACCAAGGTTTTGCACACTGAATAATACTTTTTTCTATCTTGAAATGTCAATGTGATAAAATTATGATGTTCAGAATCGAGAGTATAAAGTGGCAAAATTTTCTCCTGTTATTCGCTCGTATAGATAAAACCTTTTTTTCTTTTTGAAAGTATAGCTATTTATTTAATGTAGGTTTACATGACATAGGGGCCTTCATTGGGAAATAAGGACTGAAAGAGGCAGGTGAGCTTCTGTATTTTTAATGCTTAGGCTTGAAGAAGAAGTGGATAGTCAAGGAGAGAAGTACGACTGGACAAAAGGTGTATGATCAAATGGTAATAAACTCAGGTGGGATTTGGCAAACTCTCTTTGTTCAGATTCTTGTCTGTGTCCCTGTGTCTTCAGATAAGAATCATATATATATATATATGATTTATATATATATATATATAAACACTTTTTTTCCTGCTTCTTGGTGAGTAACAACACAAACACATGCACACACACATGCACACATGCATGCATCCCTATGACTTTTCTTGGCAAAGTCACCGTTACAATAAAATGTCATCTTCGGCCGGGCTCGGTGGCTCAGCAGTAAACCCAGCACTTTGGGAGGCCAAAGTGAGTGGATTGCCCCAGCCTGCGGGTTCAAGACCAGTCGGGGCAACTTGGCACTGCGAGACCTTGTCTCTACAGTAAAAAAAAAAAAAAAAAATTAGCCAGACACGATAGTGTGTGCCTGTAGTTCTGGCTATTCGGAAGGCTGAGACAGAAGGATCACTGGAGCCCAGCAGGTTGAGGCTGGGGTGGCCGTGAGTGTGTCACTGTACTCCTGCCTGGGCGTCAGAGTGAGACTTTAACTCAAAAAAAAAAAAAAAGCCATCTTCTAAGATCAGCTCTGTGTGTTAGAAATTTAATTTCGCTGCTGATTTTGTGTGGTTCTGGGAAAAGAATAATTGAAAATATTCTAACTTGCCTCCAATTGAACTTTTAACTCCCATCTACTTATGCTCCGAACCAAGTTGTTGTTAAACCAGACGGCAGGCAGATGAGGACCTGAGAGAGGCTGGAGAACTGTTGTGAGTTTGCCTTCCTCAGGGGTAGAGGAGAGCTTGGGGAGCAGCACAAGAGGGGATGCGGTGTTTCAAGCCTTGGAGCAAAAACACAAGTTAGAATGAAAAATAAAAGTGATATGGTAGTTAATACAGGGAATATACACAAATCTGAGAATTCAGCAAGAGAAAGAGAGGCAGAGACAATGATTATGCGTTAAGAGAGAAGAAAACTTCTCTGAGACAAATAAACATGGGAGCTGCAGACTGAAAGGACTCACCAGTTTAGGCTGAGAAATGACTCACATCTGGGGAAAATTTGGCCAAATTTCTTAAAATTTTTCATAAAAATCAGAGAGAAAAATTTTACACACTGCCAATCAGAAAGGAGAAGTTACCGCGAAGGTAAAGTCATTTTGCTTTGATCAGCATTAGACTTCTCACCGGCAAAATGGAATCAGGAAGATGATGGAATTCCATCTTCAGGTGGAGGAAAAGGGGGCCAGGCACGGTGGCCCATGCCTATAATCCCAGCACTTTGGGAGGCCGAGGCGGGAGGATTGTTTGAGGCCAGGAGTTCCAGACTGCCCTTGGTAACATAGCGAGACCCCATCTCTGCAAAGCAAACAAACAAACAAACAAAACTCAAAACAAAACAACAAGAAAAGGGAACTGGCCTGCATCTGAAGTATTTGTAAAAATCCAGCCAATATAATAATTCATGTGACAGAATGAAATTAAGGAAATTTTGAATATCCAAAGATACAGGTGATAGACTTCTCATATATCACATCCAAGAAATTATTAGATGAATTATGATAATAAAAATAAGTCAGGACTAAGACTTCAGAGCAGGGAAATATGAAGAGGATAGAAAGTCGTGTCGTGTAATCACTGGAACTTTTCCAATATCCATGTGTACTCACATATAGATACATCATTCAGCAGAAATAGGTCATTTGAGAAAAATATATACATGAAATTTAAAAATATAGACTAGATGGAACTCAATGCAAGGAAAATTCTAGTACTAGTCTGGAACTAAGACTAGTCAGGAACTTAGTTGCCGACTAGTGTTAGATGAGTCAAGAAGAAAGACTTTTAAGACAATACCTCAGTAGATCTAGGAGAGAGGAGTAATGAGGGGGATGGAGAGAAGGAGTAAAACTATTAAAAGTTTCCACCTCAGGCAAAGCGTTTTGAGGTCAGAGTATGGGGAAAGAAAACATTTTAAATGTCTTATTTATGTGAGAGGGAAAAGAAGTGAGGGAATCAAGTGTCTTGATAGGGAAATAAATACTAGCTTGTTTTTATGAGATATATGAGGGCTGGTGATTAAGTTCATGAACTCATCCTAGAAGAAGTGCTACACACCTCGCTGCTGGATATCACTATGATTATCTTTGAAGTACTTCCCTTGAGAAGCTGTGCACCAACACCAATGCCCAGTTCACCCATCAAAGCAATTTTGGAACGCTTTCTGGAATGACTTTCAGAGCTGTTGTCATATTACCCTTGATGTCCTCAAATGTTTTCCTTTCAATATTTTCCTTATCTTAGGGTAAAGAAGAAAGTCATAGGAGGCCAGATCAGGTGAATAGGGAGGGGGTTCCAATATAGTTATTTGTTTACTGGCTAGAAACTCCCTCACAGACAGTGCAGTGTGAGCTGGTGCATTGTCGTGATGTAAAAGCTCCTTTGGGACCATTTTTGCACATACCTTTCTCATGACAAGATTTTCAGGTAAGATTTTCCTAACTGTTTCGGTATCGATGTTTATTTGTTCTGCTATGCTTCTCATAGTCAGCAGATGATTTTGACACACAATTCAACAAATTTTTGCAAAGTTTGTATCAGTTCTGCTCATTACTAGCTGTCTTAATCTCTCTTCATCAGTGATGCTTTCTCTCCCATCAGAAAAATGTTTAACCCATTTGTTCACTGCCATTTCCTCATGGCATTATTCCCATAAGTTTGGACTAACATGTCCCTGATTTTATTTCCACTCTTGCCAAGTTTAACAAGAAATTGAATATTTGTTTGTTGCTCTAATTCAAGCTTCAACATTCCAATGATGGCACATAAAAACATGCAACAACATTAATTTATGTCACTTAGCAAAACACTGCCACACGTCGACATGAACACAGTTGTGATACAATGTGATTCAGTGCTATGATGAAATTAATTTATGTGAGTGCATTTTTAGGCAGACTTTTTTTTTTAAGTTGGAGTCTCACACTGTTGCCCAGGCTGGAGTGCAGTGACACGTTCACGGCCACCGAGGCCTCGACCTGCCGAGTTCAGGCAATCCGTCTGCCTCAGCCGTCCAAGCAGCTGGAACTACGGGTATGTGCCACCACGCCCGGCTAACTTTTTGATTTATTGTAGAGCTGAGATCTCGCCAAGTTGCCCAGACTGGTCTCGAACCTGTGGGCTCAGGCAATCCTCTTGCCTTGGCCTCCCAAATTTCTGGGATTATAGGCATGAGTCACAGCCTCCAGTGGAGAAATAAACTTTTATGCATAAGACAGGTACTCTATGTTGATTAGAATATCTCTTGAATACCAGACTGAACTGCATCTAATGAAGCATAAGTCATATGGTGACACCATAAAGCTTATTATTTTATTTTTACACGCATATATTGTGTGTATTCTATGTCAGACACTAGGGTAGATACTAGGGCTAAGACATAAGTAAAACACAAATGGCACTGAAGGAGCTTTCTGTGTGTTCAATGAGACAGATGGTTGATCCAGGGAGTGTGGCATCCCATAACTAGGTGTAGTGGGTTGTGTGGTGTAATGGTTAAGAGCCTGTATGATGACCACTTGTGTACCGAACCCCGAATTTTACATCTTTAGAGAGAAGAAAGACAGCGTGCGTGGGCTCTCGAATCAGATGCGTAGGTTAAAAAATGACTCCTTCGTTACCAACTGTGGTATCCTCAGGGTCTGGCAAATAATACGTGTTCACTCACTATTTCCCATTGTTATTATATGAGCAGAAAATAAAGACAGAAGAAAGGAGCACTCAAAAATGTGAATCCAAAGGAAGAGGCTGTCACATTTGGATCTAGTGTCTCGTGTGTCAGAGGCCACAGGTGCTGCTAAACATCCTACAGCGTACGAGGGGATCTCAAAAACAAAATGCAACAACCCCAGAATTTGTTTATTAAAAAAATGTGTATTTATTCTGACACGTTTAAGCTTCAATCACCTTCAAAGATACTCTTCATCTGACATAATACAACGTATCTAGATGCTTTTCCCACTGCTCAAAGCATTCCGAACTCACCCATTTGAGTGCTTTTGAGTGCTTCTGCCGTTTTTTGTTTCATCTCCTCCACTTCCGCGAAACATCTTCCCCTGAGGATCTTTTTCATCTGGGGAAAGAGACAAAGTGGCTGGCGTGAACAGGGAGGGTGGAGCACGAGGATCATGCCGTTGGGGTCCAAGGCTGCCGACCGCTCAGTGGTGTGGGCAGGAGCGCTGGGAAGTCACCCGTCATGGAATAGGCAAATGTGCTGACTCTCCACACAAAAATTCACTGAAGCCAATCACAGCCTCTCACAACAATGCTAGCTGGCACGCCAATGTCTGTGGGTTCTTAGAACACTCTCCTAGCAGGGAAAGCCTGTACTGAAATAAATTCTGTTATTTGGGGGGGGACCCCCGTCATACAAAATAAACCTTACCCCACCCCCCCCACAAAGAATTACCTAGCCCCAAATGTAAATAGTTCTAAAAGTTTACATTGTTTGGTAATAAATTTTCTGTGTTGCCCTCTTATCTGTTTACTTTTGGACTATAAACTGAAAGATGCTTACTGTAAGGGTAACAGCACGTCGTGGGTTCTGCACTAATTCCACGGTTTTAATCTCAGCTTTATTGCCATAGGTTTTCAAAATCTGCTACCCAAACATCAATATATGCTATTAACTTGGTACATGTCATGTTGGGCATAAATACACACACTAAGATAACAGAAGATTACTATTAACTTTGTGGGAACAGTTTTAGGAACTATTATTAAGGCTGTGGTCATTAGATAATTGAATGAGATTTACATTTAGATTCAATAAGTTAATTTTACAAAAACGATGCTCTACTTTCAAAATCCCCTCTAAGCACTCGTTAGATTGTATAGTTTATTCACATCAAGAAAAGTTGGAAATAAATATATTTAGCACTGCTATTACCTGTTGAATTTCCGTCATCATTCTATGTTATTTTTGAATGAATGAACATAGGTACTGTATCTTGTCTTTGCCAAAAAACTTTAGAGACTATTATAGCTTTATTAATGTTTCTTTAAATGAATAATGAAAGATATCAAGTATCCCAAATAATACAGTAGTACATGAAGGACATATCTGGGTGAATGATATACATTCTATTTCCTAAAAGACATGTTCAAGATTAGGGAAGAATGTAACATAGACGTGATAGATTTCATTTCATGCATAGCAAGTGAACATATAATAACTCTATAACTTTTACAAACACCTGTGTTGTTCTACAGAAGGTCTAATCATTACAGTAGTTAGAAACTTGCAGGTTTATAGATAGTAAAATATCGCAGTTCTCTACATTCCTAGAGACAAAAAACCGAGAGCTTGGCATAGGTACACCATTCATCATCATGCTCCTGACTGGCTTGTAAACTTTGTCTGCTTTTTTGTTAGTGAAATAGCATTTATTAAAATAAAATGAGACAAATATTTTTTAAATAGTTGTGTAAATTTAAATCATGAAATTATGTTGATTTTTATCTAAAATGTTTTAAATTGTGCATTTTGAGTTGTGTGTTATTTTATGACTTACACGTATAGGGACGGTTAGCTTACTGATGATGTGTAATTTGCTAAATTTCTTCTATTAAATAATCAAATACAAGGTGAAAGAAAGTAAATATTTATTAAGATAAGTAACAAAAGCCCTGTGACTGAAAACATTTAAGCTTTTGCTGAGAATAATCATTTAAAGACTAGTAAGTTCATGGTTGAATAGATAGCGTGTATTCACAGTTGAATAAAGTACAGGCACACCTTGTTTTATTGTGCTTTAATTTATTGTATTTATTGTTTTATTGTACTTTGCAGACATTGTGTTTTTTACAAGGTGAAGGTTTGTGGCAACCCTGTGTCGAGCAAGTCTGTTGGCCCAATTTTTTCTAATAACATGTGCTCATTTCATGTGCCTGTGCCGCATTCTGTTAATTCTACCAATATTGCTAAATTTTTTGTTATCCTTTCATCTGTTATGATAATCTGTGATCAGTGATCTTTGGTCACTATTGCTATTGTTTTGGGGTACCGTGGATTGTACCCCAAAAGATAAAGCGAGTCTCTTGTAGGCACTTGGCTATTCTATGTCTTCTGATTGAAGAATTAAATCAATTTCTATTCAAGGTCATTACTGATAACCAAATAATTGCTACTGACACTTTCTAATCTGTTTCCAAGTTGCTTTGTAAGTCCTTTGTAAAAATTCCTCTTGCTGTCTTCTTTTGAGGTTTGATGGTTTTCTGTGATGGTATGCTTTGAATCTTTTTTTTTTTTTAATTTTGTGCAACTGCTATAAGATTCTGCTTTGTGGTTATCATAAGGCTTACATAAAACATCTTATCTTGATCACAGGCCACATTAAGCTGATATAAGCTGATAACTCTTTCTTTCATTCTCTTCCTCTGTTTCTCGTCAGAGACTCACTCTGTTGCCCAGGCTGCGGTGCAGTGGCACACTCATGGCCACTGCAGCCTTGACCTGCTGGGCTCAGGCGATCCTACCACCTTAGCCTTCCAGGTAGCCGGAACCATGGGTATGCACCACCACATCTGGCTAATTTATTTATTTATTATAGAAACGGAGTCTTGCCAAGTTGCACAGGCTGGTCTTGAACCCTTGGTCGAAGGCAATCCTTTTACCTCTGCCTCCCAAAGTGCTGGGATTATAGGTGTGAGCCATTACTCCCAGCTGATAATTTAACTTTAATCTCACACTTTCACTTCCGCATTTATGTAATTTTGATGTGAACATTTTCATTTGTTTTAGTATTTTTATTCCTTAGCAATCGATTGTAGCTACA
>NW_007221485.1:0-4634 GCF_000164805.1 Carlito syrichta | reverse complement strand
AGCAATTTTGGAACGCTTTCTGGAATGGCTTTCAGAGCTGTTGTCATATTACCCTTGATGTCCTCAAAATGTTTTCCTTTCAATATTTTCCTTATCTTAGGGTAAAGAAGAAAGTCATAGGAGGCCAGATCAGGTGAATAGGGAGGGGGTTCCAATATAGTTATTTGTTTACTGGCTAGAAACTCCCTCACAGACAGTGCAGTGTGAGCTGGTGCATTGTCGTGATGTAAAAGTTCCTTTGGGACCATTTTTGCACATACCTTTCTCATGACAAGATTTTCAGGTAAGATTTTCCTAACTGTTTCGGTATCGATGTTTATTTGTTCTGCTATGCTTCTCATAGTCAGCAGATGATTTTGACACACAATTCAACAAATTTTTGCAAAGTTTGTGTCAGTTCTGCTCATTACTAGCTGTCTTAATCTCTCTTCATCAGTGATGCTTTCTCTCCCATCAGAAAAATGTTTAACCCATTTGTTCACTGCCATTTCCTCATGGCATTATTCCCATAAGTTTGGACTAACATGTCCCTGATTTTATTTCCACTCTTGCCAAGTTTAACAAGAAATTGAATATTTGTTTGTTGCTCTAATTCAAGCTTCAACATTCCAAAGATGGCACATAAAAACATGCAACAACATTAATTTATGTCACTTAGCAAAACACTGCCACACGTCGACATGAACACAGTTGTGATACAATGTGATTCAGTGCTATGATGAAATTAATTTATGTGAGTGCATTTTTAGGCAGACTTTTTTTTTTAAGTTGGAGTCTCACACTGTTGCCCAGGCTGGAGTGCAGTGACACGTTCACGGCCACCGAGGCCTCGACCTGCCGAGTTCAGGCAATCCGTCTGCCTCAGCCGTCCAAGCAGCTGGAACTACGGGTATGTGCCACCACGCCCGGCTAACTTTTTGATTTATTGTAGAGCTGAGATCTCGCCAAGTTGCCCAGACTGGTCTCGAACCTGTGGGCTCAGGCAATCCTCTTGCCTTGGCCTCCCAAATTTCTGGGATTATAGGCATGAGTCACAGCCTCCAGTGGAGAAATAAACTTTTATGCATAAGACAGGTACTCTATGTTGATTAGAATATCTCTTGAATACCAGACTGAACTGCATCTAATGAAGCATAAGTCATATGGTGACACCATAAAGCTTATTATTTTATTTTTACACGCATATATTGTGTGTATTCTATGTCAGACACTAGGGTAGATACTAGGGCTAAGACATAAGTAAAACACAAATGGCACTGAAGGAGCTTTCTGTGTGTTCAATGAGACAGATGGTTGATCCAGGGAGTGTGGCATCCCATAACTAGGTGTAGTGGGTTGTGTGGTGTAATGGTTAAGAGCCTGTATGATGACCACTTGTGTACCGAACCCCGAATTTTACATCTTTAGAGAGAAGAAAGACAGCGTGCGTGGGCTCTCGAATCAGATGCGTAGGTTAAAAAATGACTCCTTCGTTACCAACTGTGGTATCCTCAGGGTCTGGCAAATAATACGTGTTCACTCACTATTTCCCATTGTTATTATATGAGCAGAAAATAAAGACAGAAGAAAGGAGCACTCAAAAATGTGAATCCAAAGGAAGAGGCTGTCACATTTGGATCTAGTGTCTCGTGTGTCAGAGGCCACAGGTGCTGCTAAACATCCTACAGCGTACGAGGGGATCTCAAAAACAAAATGCAACAACCCCAGAATTTGTTTATTAAAAAAATGTGTATTTATTCTGACACGTTTAAGCTTCAATCACCTTCAAAGATACTCTTCATCTGACATAATACAACGTATCTAGATGCTTTTCCCACTGCTCAAAGCATTCCGAACTCACCCATTTGAGTGCTTTTGAGTGCTTCTGCCGTTTTTTGTTTCATCTCCTCCACTTCCGCGAAACATCTTCCCCTGAGGATCTTTTTCATCTGGGGAAAGAGACAAAGTGGCTGGCGTGAACAGGGAGGGTGGAGCACGAGGATCATGCCGTTGGGGTCCAAGGCTGCCGACCGCTCAGTGGTGTGGGCAGGAGCGCTGGGAAGTCACCCGTCATGGAATAGGCAAATGTGCTGACTCTCCACACAAAAATTCACTGAAGCCAATCACAGCCTCTCACAACAATGCTAGCTGGCACGCCAATGTCTGTGGGTTCTTAGAACACTCTCCTAGCAGGGAAAGCCTGTACTGAAATAAATTCTGTTATTTGGGGGGGGACCCCCGTCATACAAAATAAACCTTACCCCACCCCCCCCACAAAGAATTACCTAGCCCCAAATGTAAATAGTTCTAAAAGTTTACATTGTTTGGTAATAAATTTTCTTGTGTTGCCTTCTTATCTGTTTACTTTTTGGACTATAAACTGAAAGATGCTTACTGTAAGGGTAACAGCACGTCGTGGGTTCTGCACTAATTCCACGGTTTTAATCTCAGCTTTATTGCCATAGGTTTTCAAAATCTGCTACCCAAACATCAATATATGCTATTAACTTGGTACATGTCATGTTGGGCATAAATACACACACTAAGATAACAGAAGATTACTATTAACTTTATGGGAACAGTTTTAGGAACTATTATTAAGGCTGTGGTCATTAGATAATTGAATGAGATTTACATTTAGATTCAATAAGTTAATTTTACAAAAACGATGCTCTACTTTCAAAATCCCCTCTAAGCACTCGTTAGATTGTATAGTTTATTCACATCAAGAAAAGTTGGAAATAAATATATTTAGCATTGCTATTACCTGTTGAATTTCCGTCATCATTCTATGTTATTTTTGAATGAATGAACATAGGTACTGTATCTTGTCTTTGCCAAAAAACTTTAGAGACTATTATAGCTTTATTAATGTTTCTTTAAATGAATAATGAAAGATATCAAGTATCCCAAATAATACAGTAGTACATGAAGGACATATCTGGGTGAATGATATACATTCTATTTCCTAAAAGACATGTTCAAGATTAGGGAAGAATGTAACATAGACGTGATAGATTTCATTTCATGCATAGCAAGTGAACATATAATAACTCTATAACTTTTACAAACACCTGTGTTGTTCTACAGAAGGTCTAATCATTACAGTAGTTAGAAACTTGCAGGTTTATAGATAGTAAAATATCGCAGTTCTCTACATTCCTAGAGACAAAAAACCGAGAGCTTGGCATAGGTACACCATTCATCATCATGCTCCTGACTGGCTTGTAAACTTTGTCTGCTTTTTTGTTAGTGAAATAGCATTTATTAAAATAAAATGAGAAAAATATTTTTTAAATAGTTGTGTGAATTTAAATCATGAAATTATGTTGATTTTTATCTAAAATGTTTTAAATTGTGCATTTTGAGTTGTGTGTTATTTTATGACTTACACGTATAGGGACGGTTAGCTTACTGATGATGTGTAATTTGCTAAATTTTTTCTATTAAATAATCAAATACAAGGTGAAAGAAAGTAAATATTTATTAAGATAAGTAACAAAAGCCCTGTGACTGAAAACATTTAAGCTTTTGCTGAGAATAATCATTTAAAGACTAGTAAGTTCATCGTTGAATAGATAGCGTGTATTCACAGTTGAATAAAATACAGGCACACCTTGTTTTATTGTGCTTTAATTTATTGTATTTATTGTTTTATTGTACTTTGCAGACATTGTGTTTTTTACAAAGTGAAGGTTTGTGGCAACCCTGTGTCGAGCAAGTCTGTTGGCCCAATTTTTTCTAATAACGGTGCTCATTTCATGTGCCTGTGCCGCATTCTGTTAATTCTACCAATATTGCTAAATTTTTTGTTATCCTTTCATCTGTTATGATAATCTGTGATCAGTGATCTTTGGTCACTATTGCTATTGTTTTGGGGTACCGTGGATTGTACCCCAAAAGATAAAGCGAGTCTCTTGTAGGCACTTGGCTATTTTATGTCTTCTGATTGAAGAATTAAATCAATTTCTATTCGAGGTCAGTATTGATAACCAAATAATTGCTACTGACACTTTCTAATTTGTTTCCAAGTTGCTTTGTAAGTCCTTTGTAAAAATTCCTCTTGCTGTCTTCTTTTGAGGTTTGATGGTTTTCTGTGATGGTATGCTTTGAATCTTTTTTTTTTTTTTAATTTTGTGCAACTGCTATAAGATTCTGCTTTGTGGTTATCATAAGGCTTACATAAAACATCTTATCTTGATCACAGGCCACATTAAGCTGATATAAGCTGATAACTCTTTCTTTCATTCTCTTCCTCTGTTTCTCGTCAGAGACTCACTCTGTTGCCCAGGCTGCGGTGCAGTGGCACACTCATGGCCACTGCAGCCTTGACCTGCTGGGCTCAGGCGATCCTACCACCTTAGCCTTCCAGGTAGCCGGAACCATGGGTATGCACCACCACATCTGGCTAATTTATTTATTTATTATAGAAACGGAGTCTTGCCAAGTTGCACAGGCTGGTCTTGAACCCTTGGTCGAAGGCAATCCTTTTACCTCTGCCTCCCAAAGTGCTGGGATTATAGGTGTGAGCCATTACTCCCAGCTGATAATTTAACTTTAATCTCACACTTTCACTTCCGCATTTATGTAATTTTGATGTGAACATTTTCATTTGTTTTAGTATTTTTATTCCTTAGCAATCGATTGTAGCTACA
>NW_007221484.1:0-310 GCF_000164805.1 Carlito syrichta | reverse complement strand
AATTCAAGCTTCAACATTCCAATGATGGCACATAAAAAACATGCAACAACATTAATTTATGTCACTTAGCAAAACACTGCCACACGTCGACATGAACACAGTTGTGATACAATGTGATTCAGTGCTATGATGAAATTAATTTATGTGAGTGCATTTTTAGCCAGACTTTTTTTTTTAAGTTGGAGTCTCACACTGTTGCCCAGGCTGGAGTGCAGTGACACGTTCACGGCCACCGAGGCCTCGACCTGCCGAGTTCAGGCAATCCGTCTGCCTCAGCCGTCCAAGCAGCTGGAACTACGGGTATGTGCCA
>NW_007221483.1:0-4459 GCF_000164805.1 Carlito syrichta | reverse complement strand
TTCCTTTCCTTTACAATATATCTATGTAAATCCTTTCATTTTCTGCATGCCCAGAAAATAGTGTCTATTTATATAACTGATCAACTATTTTTAAAAATACCATTGACGTAGTAGCAACTGTGCTTAGGGGTTTATATCTGATACTGACATCTGCTTGACAGAAGAACACTGCTTAGTAAATATATATATGCATGGAATGATTGCTATTATAGGTAAGAGCATGCTTTTCCTATCTATTAATTCAGAGGCAATAAACTTGCTGCCTAAGTCTAGGATTATTCTTTGGGTCTGAGACTCAGATTAAACCTTTTCTTCTCCTAAGATATTTCGTTTCATAACATCTAGGGATAAGCCAAAGTCCACTGATTTGGAGAAGACATATTCCTTTGAGAAGTTTCTCACACTTTGTTCATCTATTTTGAGATTACCTTCCTTAGAAACACAAGAGTAACACTGTAAGTTAATACCTGCCAAAGCCGAAATTTTATTTACTTTGTTTTGTTTTATTTATTGTGCATTTCCAAACCAAGTACTCTCCTAGGTTTTAGAGATACAAAGATGGTGAACAGGGTCCAGTCCCAATTCTCAGCAGGCCCTGGAGACACATACTGATCATAATTACCATACAAGCAAAAGGTCATAGGATATAAGAAGGGCAAGCCAAGCTTCTTCACAAGAGGATGATCTGAGGGTGCTGGGTGAAGTTTCACAAAGGAGGTGGCATTGAACTGTGGGCTTGAGGCATAAACAGGGGAAGGGCATTCCTGATATAAGGCAGGGTCAAAGAAGACCATGAAATGTCTGCCATATTCACTCCTAAACCAAGATCCGACTTCAGGAAAATACACTTTTCTCTAAAGTGTGTTTGTATCTGAGCTTACTTCCTTTCCTTTTCTTCCTCTATTTTTACCACCTTAAATATCGAGCATCTTTCTGAGCCCAGGCCAAGCCAGGTTTTGGTCTCCCAAGAAGCCCTGCAGTTTTTCTTCCAACTTCCCCTCCAAAATCAACTCCTATAGTTTTCATAGCACTCCTCAGTAGATCCCGGGCATTTCTGACTTGTGCTGAAACTTGTCTTTAAGCTTAGGTGTCTCTGTCCTTGAGGGTGAGGCCACATCCTGTTATCCTCTTTGTGCTAACATCTGTCCCTGACCCTCTATAGGGAAAACCTGCTTACAAAAAGTCTGCTACCTATTATTTACAATTGCAAAAACATGGAACCAACTGTGCTGCCCATCATATACTATCATGGTCTATTACACAGTCATAAAGAACAAAATTATGGACTTCACAACAACTTGCACGGATTAAAGTCTATAATACTCAGAGATTTATCAAAGAAACAAAGAACTGACTGCCCACATGTTCTCACTCATAAGCAGACCCTGAACATTTACCATAAAACTATAAGGGATTGGCAGTAGCTGGAAACTGCACGGCAGGGTGGGGATGGGGTATATAATGTTAATAAGGGTACCTGATCTCAAACCAGGCAAAGTGGGGACTAAAGGGACGCCCAAACTTTATCTGTACGATGACCACTTATATCTAATCCTGAATTGTACCCCATACCCTTAAAATTATATAAATTGAAAACCAAAAAAGTAAAAGTCTGCTGTCAATGAGGAACCACTGATCAACATTGAGATGCATTATTTCAAAAACTTTAAAATACTTCTGTGTACCTAAAGATCTTCATATTGTTAGCAATGTGTCAGAGTTGTCAAAGAATTTTCATGGAATATCAGGCCAAAATGCTGCATAGTCCAATTGTAAAAGAGATCTCAGTATTTCTTCAACTGATAAAAACACCACTCTGTTTTTCTACTCTGAACATGGCTCCCACCACCTTATTTATAACCTTGAGATTTCTGGAAGTCTATCTTTTAAATATTAAAATCATAAAGTCTCCACAGACCCTGATGCTAAGTACCAAGTGGCTAAATAATTAATTTTAATGAATGGAAATTGATCTGTAAAGACTCTTTACAACTTTGCCCTAGGTAATTTTCTAGCTCATTCTTTCACAAATTCTTTCTCTCCTCTCTTTCTCTCACACATACAACATGAACGTGGCTTTTCAAAAATAGGCTCTGTATTTCCCTCAGGAGTCAGAGAAACTTAATTCCCTGGTAATAATAATAACACTAACATTGAAAAAAATCTAATGCTTCAATTTAAAGATAGCTGATTTTTTAAAAGTCTGCTTTATGAACTCAACAACAAAAAAAATGTGATAACTGTCCTTTTAGAAGGTGGACAATTAGTCAGCATTTGATCTGAACAGTACAGCTACACCGTTGTTCCTGGTGATGGCAAGATCTGAACCATCACAGCATCTGAAGGTTATGTTGATTATAATGCCTTTCTCACAAATAATCTCTACAGAGGACTCCATTCCATGCAAGTGCCTGTTATCAGAGACATTCTGAGAGTGAGTAAAAGGAAAAGCTAATTCCAAATGGATATTCACATTTCAGGGCCCATATGCTTCTTCAAAAGATGTGGAAAGATTTCACATCATGAATTTGGACAATGAATTAAATTACTTCATGTCTGTATATGTCAAACAATTTTTTGTGTGTTTTGAGCAGAGATAGTTAGAAACTAGACAGAGGTTATTTTTGAAGCCTGTCACTTTGCCAATCCAAAGCTCTTCCTTTCTACTCTCAGCCCTAACAAACAGAGAGAGACTTGGTTGGTTATGTCATTTGCTGCAGGCTTAAAAATATCTACATTTTATACAGATATATCTATATTTACAATATATGGAATGAATGGATGGATGGATAGAGAGAAAGACAGAGAGATAAACCTCAAGCTTCCAGAATCTTTTAAAGTGAAAGTGATGGTTTTCTGCTTATTAATAAACAATACTTTTGTTGACAACATTAAGAGTTTTGTTTTTGTTGTTTTTAGAGAAGGGAAGGGTCAGGTATCAAAGTAAATTTATGTAATTTCTTCCTGATTATCGAGAACACATCACAGGGCATCTTATAAATAAAGAAGAAACCACCAATAAACCCAGTGATTTTTCTTAGCATCTCTCTGACACAATCATCATCATCTTCACATCTTTTTCCCAGGTATGGATTTGTCCATATCACGTACAGTAATGACCAGAAGATTATGCAAAAAGAAGCCTGGCTGCTGGCCCTGGGTCTGCTGCTAATTTTCCATATATCTTTCATTTTCTTCAACTGTGAGGTTTGGGATGAACAAAACGACTTTTCCCTTTGAACTGGAAGCTGCTATACACATCATTAGAAAGTACCTAAGGCAAGAGTCTATTTAAACAGGTTGTACATGAAGAAAATTGTAAAACGTTTCCACTGACTGGTAGGTTGCACACTACTTAGTGGATATTTTAAGGTATATGTGGCCACATCACTATATTGACATACTTATAAAAGGCAAATTGTTACCATAGAAATACCTATCAACATTTTAATCATGTATTGTGAAATTATTTAAGTCAGTAGTCCTTAATTTATAAGCCATAATTGCTTTATTCCCCAATTTCTCATGTTTCTCATGTATCTGAAATCCCAAAATAAAATAAACACAGTGCAGTGTATAAAGCAGGAGAAGTTTAAATATGGAGCGTGCCACTCCAAACTGTTGTAGCGCAATTCTCCTCATCTCATCATTTAGATGGGCAATTGATTATAGAAGCCAAGATAATAGTACTGTTAAGATTATGTCCAAAGGCACCTTTGGATGACCTAAAGCTGGTAATGTAATTTGGGAGGCAAGTACTAGAATGCATCCCTCCTACTCCACCACAGCTACGCTGGAGTCTGAACATCCAAAGAGTAATTCTAAATACTGGTGGGACTGTAAATCTCAAGCTATGTGGTTTCTATCACAGATTGTCTGAGTATGTGGGACCTTCATATCTTGGTTATTCAAACCGGTTAAACTGAGTTCAATGCCAGTCTAACTGTCCTGTGAGATTGTTGAGTCAAGAATCACTTGAGAAACCCAATCCGTTCAAAAACTGCCAAAGGGAGTCATCTTTTCCTTGAATTAGGCCTCACACAAACACAGCAGTGTCATCCTAGGTATTTTGCTTATCCTACATGTGGTCAATCTGGAAAGCATTTGATTAAATCGTTGGAAGTTAGAGGCGCTGACTTGAAATTGATTCCAATATTGAATAGGTTATAAAAGACAATGGGACACTCCTGGCTCTTCAATCCAATCTACATCTACTTTGCATGGAATATAATAGATTTGGTTCAATAGATTCAATACTGACTTCATATGGCTATCTGAGAGCAAAAATTTATTGGAGTGGGGGCTGGGTCTTTATAAAAGGATTAAATATTTTTCTTCTCAAATCTCTACTGCTGTAACTGCTTCTGTGCAGTCACACGTGGGTTGCCAGGCATTTTAATTTCCAACAAGGGATCTGCATGAACTTAGTTGAATGTGGAAAAAAAATCCGGACAACAGT
>NW_007221482.1:0-4527 GCF_000164805.1 Carlito syrichta | reverse complement strand
TTCCTTTCCTTTACAATATATCTATGTAAATCCTTTCATTTTCTGCATGCCCAGAAAATAGTGTCTATTTATATAACTGATCAACTATTTTTAAAAATACCATTGACGTAGTAGCAACTGTGCTTAGGGGTTTATATCTGATACTGACATCTGCTTGACAGAAGAACACTGCTTAGTAAATATATATATGCATGGAATGATTGCTATTATAGGTAAGAGCATGCTTTTCCTATCTATTAATTCAGAGGCAATAAACTTGCTGCCTAAGTCTAGGATTATTCTTTGGGTCTGAGACTCAGATTAAACCTTTTCTTCTCCTAAGATATTTCGTTTCATAACATCTAGGGATAAGCCAAAGTCCACTGATTTGGAGAAGACATATTCCTTTGAGAAGTTTCTCACACTTTGTTCATCTATTTTGAGATTACCTTCCTTAGAAACACAAGAGTAACACTGTAAGTTAATACCTGCCAAAGCCGAAATTTTATTTACTTTGTTTTGTTTTATTCATTGTGCATTTCCAAACCAAGTACTCTCCTAGGTTTTAGAGATACAAAGATGGTGAACAGGGTCCAGTCCCAATTCTCAGCAGGCCCTGGAGACACATACTGATCATAATTACCATACAAGCAAAAGGTCATAGGATATAAGAAGGGCAAGCCAAGCTTCTTCACAAGAGGATGATCTGAGGGTGCTGGGTGAAGTTTCACAAAGGAGGTGGCATTGAACTGTGGGCTTGAGGCATAAACAGGGGAAGGGCATTCCTGATATAAGGCAGGGTCAAAGAAGACCATGAAATGTCTGCCATATTTACTCCTAAACCAAGATCCGACTTCAGGAAAATACACTTTTCTCTAAAGTGTGTTTGTATCTGTGCTTACTTCCTTTCCTTTTCTTCCTCTATTTTTACCACCTTAAATATCGAGCATCTTTCTGAGCCCAGGCCAAGCCAGGTTTTGGTCTCCCAAGAAGCCCTGCAGTTTTTCTTCCAACTTCCCCTCCAAAATCAACTCCTATAGTTTTCATAGCACTCCTCAGTAGATCCCGGGCATTTCTGACTTGTGCTGAAACTTGTCTTTAAGCTTAGGTGTCTCTGTCCTTGAGGGTGAGGCCACATCCTGTTATCCTCTTTGTGCTAACATCTGTCCCTGACCCTCTATAGGGAAAACCTGCTTACAAAAAGTCTGCTACCTATTATTTACAATTGCAAAAACATGGAACCAACTGTGCTGCCCATCATATACTATCATGGTCTATTACACAGTCATAAAGAACAAAATTATGGACTTCACAACAACTTGCACGGATTAAAGTCTATAATACTCAGAGATTTATCAAAGAAACAAAGAACTGACTGCCCACATGTTCTCACTCATAAGCAGACCCTGAACATTTACCATAAAACTATAAGGGATTGGCAGTAGCTGGAAACTGCACGGCAGGGTGGGGATGGGGTATATAATGTTAATAAGGGTACCTGATCTCAAACCAGGCAAAGTGGGGACTAAAGGGACGCCCAAACTTTATCTGTACGATGACCACTTATATCTAATCCTGAATTGTACCCCATACCCTTAAAATTATATAAATTGAAAACCAAAAAAGTAAAAGTCTGCTGTCAATGAGGAACCACTGATCAACATTGAGATGCATTATTTCAAAAACTTTAAAATACTTCTGTGTACCTAAAGATCTTCATATTGTTAGCAATGTGTCAGAGTTGTCAAAGAATTTTCATGGAATATCAGGCCAAAATGCTGCATAGTCCAATTGTAAAAGAGATCTCAGTATTTCTTCAACTGATAAAAACACCACTCTGTTTTTCTACTCTGAACATGGCTCCCACCACCTTATTTATAACCTTGAGATTTCTGGAAGTCTATCTTTTAAATATTAAAATCATAAAGTCTCCACAGACCCTGATGCTAAGTACCAAGTGGCTAAATAATTAATTTTAATGAATGGAAATTGATCTGTAAAGACTCTTTACAACTTTGCCCTAGGTAATTTTCTAGCTCATTCTTTCACAAATTCTTTCTCTCCTCTCTTTCTCTCACACATACAACATGAACGTGGCTTTTCAAAAATAGGCTCTGTATTTCCCTCAGGAGTCAGAGAAACTTAATTCCCTGGTAATAATAATAACACTAACATTGAAAAAAATCTAATGCTTCAATTTAAAGATAGCTGATTTTTTAAAAGTCTGCTTTATGAACTCAACAACAAAAAAAATGTGATAACTGTCCTTTTAGAAGGTGGACAATTAGTCAGCATTTGATCTGAACAGTACAGCTACACCGTTGTTCCTGGTGATGGCAAGATCTGAACCATCACAGCATCTGAAGGTTATGTTGATTATAATGCCTTTCTCACAAATAATCTCTACAGAGGACTCCATTCCATGCAAGTGCCTGTTATCAGAGACATTCTGAGAGTGAGTAAAAGGAAAAGCTAATTCCAAATGGATATTCACATTTCAGGGCCCATATGCTTCTTCAAAAGATGTGGAAAGATTTCACATCATGAATTTGGACAATGAATTAAATTACTTCATGTCTGTATATGTCAAACAATTTTTTGTGTGTTTTGAGCAGAGATAGTTAGAAACTAGACAGAGGTTATTTTTGAAGCCTGTCACTTTGCCAATCCAAAGCTCTTCCTTTCTACTCTCAGCCCTAACAAACAGAGAGAGACTTGGTTGGTTATGTCATTTGCTGCAGGCTTAAAAATATCTACATTTTATACAGATATATCTATATTTACAATATATGGAATGAATGGATGGATGGATAGAGAGAAAGACAGAGAGATAAACCTCAAGCTTCCAGAATCTTTTAAAGTGAAAGTGATGGTTTTCTGCTTATTAATAAACAATACTTTTGTTGACAACATTAAGAGTTTTGTTTTTGTTGTTTTTAGAGAAGGGAAGGGTCAGGTATCAAAGTAAATTTATGTAATTTCTTCCTGATTATCGAGAACACATCACAGGGCATCTTATAAATAAAGAAGAAACCACCAATAAACCCAGTGATTTTTCTTAGCATCTCTCTGACACAATCATCATCATCTTCACATCTTTTTCCCAGGTATGGATTTGTCCATATCACGTACAGTAATGACCAGAAGATTATGCAAAAAGAAGCCTGGCTGCTGGCCCTGGGTCTGCTGCTAATTTTCCATATATCTTTCATTTTCTTCAACTGTGAGGTTTGGGATGAACAAAACGACTTTTCCCTTTGAACTGGAAGCTGCTATACACATCATTAGAAAGTACCTAAGGCAAGAGTCTATTTAAACAGGTTGTACATGAAGAAAATTGTAAAACGTTTCCACTGACTGGTAGGTTGCACACTACTTAGTGGATATTTTAAGGTATATGTGGCCACATCACTATATTGACATACTTATAAAAGGCAAATTGTTACCATAGAAATACCTATCAACATTTTAATCATGTATTGTGAAATTATTTAAGTCAGTAGTCCTTAATTTATAAGCCATAATTGCTTTATTCCCCAATTTCTCATGTTTCTCATGTATCTGAAATCCCAAAATAAAATAAACACAGTGCAGTGTATAAAGCAGGAGAAGTTTAAATATGGAGCGTGCCACTCCAAACTGTTGTAGCGCAATTCTCCTCATCTCATCATTTAGATGGGCAATTGATTATAGAAGCCAAGATAATAGTACTGTTAAGATTATGTCCAAAGGCACCTTTGGATGACCTAAAGCTGGTAATGTAATTTGGGAGGCAAGTACTAGAATGCATCCCTCCTACTCCACCACAGCTACGCTGGAGTCTGAACATCCAAAGAGTAATTCTAAATACTGGTGGGACTGTAAATCTCAAGCTATGTGGTTTCTATCACAGATTGTCTGAGTATGTGGGACCTTCATATCTTGGTTATTCAAACTGGTTAAACTGAGTTCAATGCCAGTCTAACTGTCCTGTGAGATTGTTGAGTCAAGAATCACTTGAGAAACCCAATCCGTTCAAAAACTGCCAAAGGGAGTCATCTTTTCCTTGAATTAGGCCTCACACAAACACAGCAGTGTCATCCTAGGTATTTTGCTTATCCTACATGTGGTCAATCTGGAAAGCATTTGATTAAATCGTTGGAAGTTAGAGGCGCTGACTTGAAATTGATTCCAATATTGAATAGGTTATAAAAGACAATGGGACACTCCTGGCTCTTCAATCCAATCTACATCTACTTTGCATGGAATATAATAGATTTGGTTCAATAGATTCAATACTGACTTCATATGGCTATTTGAGAGCAAAAATTTATTGGAGTGGGGGCTGGGTCTTTATAAAAGGATTAAATATTTTTCTTCTCAAATCTCTACTGCTGTAACTGCTTCTGTGCAGTCACACGTGGGTTGCCAGGCATTTTAATTTCCAACAAGGGATCTGCATGAACTTAGTTGAATGTGGAAAAAAAATCCGGACAACAGTCTTGTGAAAATTGTCTCCTCATGCTTCACCACGCTTAGGCAAATGGCTGAATTTAAAGTGTAGCAAAG
>NW_007221481.1:0-4752 GCF_000164805.1 Carlito syrichta | reverse complement strand
TTCCTTTCCTTTACAATATATCTATGTAAATCCTTTCATTTTCTGCATGCCCAGAAAATAGTGTCTATTTATATAACTGATCAACTATTTTTAAAAATACCATTGACGTAGTAGCAACTGTGCTTAGGGGTTTATATCTGATACTGACATCTGCTTGACAGAAGAACACTGCTTAGTAAATATATATATGCATGGAATGATTGCTATTATAGGTAAGAGCATGCTTTTCCTATCTATTAATTCAGAGGCAATAAACTTGCTGCCTAAGTCTAGGATTATTCTTTGGGTCTGAGACTCAGATTAAACCTTTTCTTCTCCTAAGATATTTCGTTTCATAACATCTAGGGATAAGCCAAAGTCCACTGATTTGGAGAAGACATATTCCTTTGAGAAGTTTCTCACACTTTGTTCATCTATTTTGAGATTACCTTCCTTAGAAACACAAGAGTAACACTGTAAGTTAATACCTGCCAAAGCCGAAATTTTATTTACTTTGTTTTGTTTTATTTATTGTGCATTTCCAAACCAAGTACTCTCCTAGGTTTTAGAGATACAAAGATGGTGAACAGGGTCCAGTCCCAATTCTCAGCAGGCCCTGGAGACACATACTGATCATAATTACCATACAAGCAAAAGGTCATAGGATATAAGAAGGGCAAGCCAAGCTTCTTCACAAGAGGATGATCTGAGGGTGCTGGGTGAAGTTTCACAAAGGAGGTGGCATTGAACTGTGGGCTTGAGGCATAAACAGGGGAAGGGCATTCCTGATATAAGGCAGGGTCAAAGAAGACCATGAAATGTCTGCCATATTCACTCCTAAACCAAGATCCGACTTCAGGAAAATACACTTTTCTCTAAAGTGTGTTTGTATCTGTGCTTACTTCCTTTCCTTTTCTTCCTCTATTTTTACCACCTTAAATATCGAGCATCTTTCTGAGCCCAGGCCAAGCCAGGTTTTGGTCTCCCAAGAAGCCCTGCAGTTTTTCTTCCAACTTCCCCTCCAAAATCAACTCCTATAGTTTTCATAGCACTCCTCAGTAGATCCCGGGCATTTCTGACTTGTGCTGAAACTTGTCTTTAAGCTTAGGTGTCTCTGTCCTTGAGGGTGAGGCCACATCCTGTTATCCTCTTTGTGCTAACATCTGTCCCTGACCCTCTATAGGGAAAACCTGCTTACAAAAAGTCTGCTACCTATTATTTACAATTGCAAAAACATGGAACCAACTGTGCTGCCCATCATATACTATCATGGTCTATTACACAGTCATAAAGAACAAAATTATGGACTTCACAACAACTTGCACGGATTAAAGTCTATAATACTCAGAGATTTATCAAAGAAACAAAGAACTGACTGCCCACATGTTCTCACTCATAAGCAGACCCTGAACATTTACCATAAAACTATAAGGGATTGGCAGTAGCTGGAAACTGCACGGCAGGGTGGGGATGGGGTATATAATGTTAATAAGGGTACCTGATCTCAAACCAGGCAAAGTGGGGACTAAAGGGACGCCCAAACTTTATCTGTACGATGACCACTTATATCTAATCCTGAATTGTACCCCATACCCTTAAAATTATATAAATTGAAAACCAAAAAAGTAAAAGTCTGCTGTCAATGAGGAACCACTGATCAACATTGAGATGCATTATTTCAAAAACTTTAAAATACTTCTGTGTACCTAAAGATCTTCATATTGTTAGCAATGTGTCAGAGTTGTCAAAGAATTTTCATGGAATATCAGGCCAAAATGCTGCATAGTCCAATTGTAAAAGAGATCTCAGTATTTCTTCAACTGATAAAAACACCACTCTGTTTTTCTACTCTGAACATGGCTCCCACCACCTTATTTATAACCTTGAGATTTCTGGAAGTCTATCTTTTAAATATTAAAATCATAAAGTCTCCACAGACCCTGATGCTAAGTACCAAGTGGCTAAATAATTAATTTTAATGAATGGAAATTGATCTGTAAAGACTCTTTACAACTTTGCCCTAGGTAATTTTCTAGCTCATTCTTTCACAAATTCTTTCTCTCCTCTCTTTCTCTCACACATACAACATGAACGTGGCTTTTCAAAAATAGGCTCTGTATTTCCCTCAGGAGTCAGAGAAACTTAATTCCCTGGTAATAATAATAACACTAACATTGAAAAAAATCTAATGCTTCAATTTAAAGATAGCTGATTTTTTAAAAGTCTGCTTTATGAACTCAACAACAAAAAAAATGTGATAACTGTCCTTTTAGAAGGTGGACAATTAGTCAGCATTTGATCTGAACAGTACAGCTACACCGTTGTTCCTGGTGATGGCAAGATCTGAACCATCACAGCATCTGAAGGTTATGTTGATTATAATGCCTTTCTCACAAATAATCTCTACAGAGGACTCCATTCCATGCAAGTGCCTGTTATCAGAGACATTCTGAGAGTGAGTAAAAGGAAAAGCTAATTCCAAATGGATATTCACATTTCAGGGCCCATATGCTTCTTCAAAAGATGTGGAAAGATTTCACATCATGAATTTGGACAATGAATTAAATTACTTCATGTCTGTATATGTCAAACAATTTTTTGTGTGTTTTGAGCAGAGATAGTTAGAAACTAGACAGAGGTTATTTTTGAAGCCTGTCACTTTGCCAATCCAAAGCTCTTCCTTTCTACTCTCAGCCCTAACAAACAGAGAGAGACTTGGTTGGTTATGTCATTTGCTGCAGGCTTAAAAATATCTACATTTTATACAGATATATCTATATTTACAATATATGGAATGAATGGATGGATGGATAGAGAGAAAGACAGAGAGATAAACCTCAAGCTTCCAGAATCTTTTAAAGTGAAAGTGATGGTTTTCTGCTTATTAATAAACAATACTTTTGTTGACAACATTAAGAGTTTTGTTTTTGTTGTTTTTAGAGAAGGGAAGGGTCAGGTATCAAAGTAAATTTATGTAATTTCTTCCTGATTATCGAGAACACATCACAGGGCATCTTATAAATAAAGAAGAAACCACCAATAAACCCAGTGATTTTTCTTAGCATCTCTCTGACACAATCATCATCATCTTCACATCTTTTTCCCAGGTATGGATTTGTCCATATCACGTACAGTAATGACCAGAAGATTATGCAAAAAGAAGCCTGGCTGCTGGCCCTGGGTCTGCTGCTAATTTTCCATATATCTTTCATTTTCTTCAACTGTGAGGTTTGGGATGAACAAAACGACTTTTCCCTTTGAACTGGAAGCTGCTATACACATCATTAGAAAGTACCTAAGGCAAGAGTCTATTTAAACAGGTTGTACATGAAGAAAATTGTAAAACGTTTCCACTGACTGGTAGGTTGCACACTACTTAGTGGATATTTTAAGGTATATGTGGCCACATCACTATATTGACATACTTATAAAAGGCAAATTGTTACCATAGAAATACCTATCAACATTTTAATCATGTATTGTGAAATTATTTAAGTCAGTAGTCCTTAATTTATAAGCCATAATTGCTTTATTCCCCAATTTCTCATGTTTCTCATGTATCTGAAATCCCAAAATAAAATAAACACAGTGCAGTGTATAAAGCAGGAGAAGTTTAAATATGGAGCGTGCCACTCCAAACTGTTGTAGCGCAATTCTCCTCATCTCATCATTTAGATGGGCAATTGATTATAGAAGCCAAGATAATAGTACTGTTAAGATTATGTCCAAAGGCACCTTTGGATGACCTAAAGCTGGTAATGTAATTTGGGAGGCAAGTACTAGAATGCATCCCTCCTACTCCACCACAGCTACGCTGGAGTCTGAACATCCAAAGAGTAATTCTAAATACTGGTGGGACTGTAAATCTCAAGCTATGTGGTTTCTATCACAGATTGTCTGAGTATGTGGGACCTTCATATCTTGGTTATTCAAACCGGTTAAACTGAGTTCAATGCCAGTCTAACTGTCCTGTGAGATTGTTGAGTCAAGAATCACTTGAGAAACCCAATCCGTTCAAAAACTGCCAAAGGGAGTCATCTTTTCCTTGAATTAGGCCTCACACAAACACAGCAGTGTCATCCTAGGTATTTTGCTTATCCTACATGTGGTCAATCTGGAAAGCATTTGATTAAATCGTTGGAAGTTAGAGGCGCTGACTTGAAATTGATTCCAATATTGAATAGGTTATAAAAGACAATGGGACACTCCTGGCTCTTCAATCCAATCTACATCTACTTTGCATGGAATATAATAGATTTGGTTCAATAGATTCAATACTGACTTCATATGGCTATTTGAGAGCAAAAATTTATTGGAGTGGGGGCTGGGTCTTTATAAAAGGATTAAATATTTTTCTTCTCAAATCTCTACTGCTGTAACTGCTTCTGTGCAGTCACACGTGGGTTGCCAGGCATTTTAATTTCCAACAAGGGATCTGCATGAACTTAGTTGAATGTGGAAAAAAAATCCGGACAACAGTCTTGTGAAAATTGTCTCCTCATGCTTCACCACACTTAGGCAAATGGCTGAATTTAAAGTGTAGCAAAGATTCACCAGATAATCTGAAAATCAATTTCTCGAGGAAACTGATCAGTAAGATCCTCCATGTAAAGTTAAGGTGAACACTTAAATATTTAAAGAAATCTATACATAACATTTAACATGTTTGCACATGCCAACAAAAAATCACTTGTCCTACTGAATAATTGATGTGCTGATATTTCAAAATCCAACCATCTTCATGTAGATCAAGCCAAGGACTTTGCAACATAA
>NW_007221480.1:0-4813 GCF_000164805.1 Carlito syrichta | reverse complement strand
TTCCTTTCCTTTACAATATATCTATGTAAATCCTTTCATTTTCTGCATGCCCAGAAAATAGTGTCTATTTATATAACTGATCAACTATTTTTAAAAATACCATTGACGTAGTAGCAACTGTGCTTAGGGGTTTATATCTGATACTGACATCTGCTTGACAGAAGAACACTGCTTAGTAAATATATATATGCATGGAATGATTGCTATTATAGGTAAGAGCATGCTTTTCCTATCTATTAATTCAGAGGCAATAAACTTGCTGCCTAAGTCTAGGATTATTCTTTGGGTCTGAGACTCAGATTAAACCTTTTCTTCTCCTAAGATATTTCGTTTCATAACATCTAGGGATAAGCCAAAGTCCACTGATTTGGAGAAGACATATTCCTTTGAGAAGTTTCTCACACTTTGTTCATCTATTTTGAGATTACCTTCCTTAGAAACACAAGAGTAACACTGTAAGTTAATACCTGCCAAAGCCGAAATTTTATTTACTTTGTTTTGTTTTATTTATTGTGCATTTCCAAACCAAGTACTCTCCTAGGTTTTAGAGATACAAAGATGGTGAACAGGGTCCAGTCCCAATTCTCAGCAGGCCCTGGAGACACATACTGATCATAATTACCATACAAGCAAAAGGTCATAGGATATAAGAAGGGCAAGCCAAGCTTCTTCACAAGAGGATGATCTGAGGGTGCTGGGTGAAGTTTCACAAAGGAGGTGGCATTGAACTGTGGGCTTGAGGCATAAACAGGGGAAGGGCATTCCTGATATAAGGCAGGGTCAAAGAAGACCATGAAATGTCTGCCATATTCACTCCTAAACCAAGATCCGACTTCAGGAAAATACACTTTTCTCTAAAGTGTGTTTGTATCTGTGCTTACTTCCTTTCCTTTTCTTCCTCTATTTTTACCACCTTAAATATCGAGCATCTTTCTGAGCCCAGGCCAAGCCAGGTTTTGGTCTCCCAAGAAGCCCTGCAGTTTTTCTTCCAACTTCCCCTCCAAAATCAACTCCTATAGTTTTCATAGCACTCCTCAGTAGATCCCGGGCATTTCTGACTTGTGCTGAAACTTGTCTTTAAGCTTAGGTGTCTCTGTCCTTGAGGGTGAGGCCACATCCTGTTATCCTCTTTGTGCTAACATCTGTCCCTGACCCTCTATAGGGAAAACCTGCTTACAAAAGTCTGCTACCTATTATTTACAATTGCAAAAACATGGAACCAACTGTGCTGCCCATCATATACTATCATGGTCTATTACACAGTCATAAAGAACAAAATTATGGACTTCACAACAACTTGCACGGATTAAAGTCTATAATACTCAGAGATTTATCAAAGAAACAAAGAACTGACTGCCCACATGTTCTCACTCATAAGCAGACCCTGAACATTTACCATAAAACTATAAGGGATTGGCAGTAGCTGGAAACTGCACGGCAGGGTGGGGATGGGGTATATAATGTTAATAAGGGTACCTGATCTCAAACCAGGCAAAGTGGGGACTAAAGGGACACCCAAACTTTATCTGTACGATGACCACTTATATCTAATCCTGAATTGTACCCCATACCCTTAAAATTATATAAATTGAAAACCAAAAAAGTAAAAGTCTGCTGTCAATGAGGAACCACTGATCAACATTGAGATGCATTATTTCAAAAACTTTAAAATACTTCTGTGTACCTAAAGATCTTCATATTGTTAGCAATGTGTCAGAGTTGTCAAAGAATTTTCATGGAATATCAGGCCAAAATGCTGCATAGTCCAATTGTAAAAGAGATCTCAGTATTTCTTCAACTGATAAAAACACCACTCTGTTTTTCTACTCTGAACATGGCTCCCACCACCTTATTTATAACCTTGAGATTTCTGGAAGTCTATCTTTTAAATATTAAAATCATAAAGTCTCCACAGACCCTGATGCTAAGTACCAAGTGGCTAAATAATTAATTTTAATGAATGGAAATTGATCTGTAAAGACTCTTTACACTTTGCCCTAGTAATTTTCTAGCTCATTCTTTCACAAATTCTTTCTCTCCTCTCTTTCTCTCACACATACAACATGAACGTGGCTTTTCAAAAATAGGCTCTGTATTTCCCTCAGGAGTCAGAGAAACTTAATTCCCTGGTAATAATAATAACACTAACATTGAAAAAAATCTAATGCTTCAATTTAAAGATAGCTGATTTTTTAAAAGTCTGCTTTATGAACTCAACAACAAAAAAAATGTGATAACTGTCCTTTTAGAAGGTGGACAATTAGTCAGCATTTGATCTGAACAGTACAGCTACACCGTTGTTCCTGGTGATGGCAAGATCTGAACCATCACAGCATCTGAAGGTTATGTTGATTATAATGCCTTTCTCACAAATAATCTCTACAGAGGACTCCATTCCATGCAAGTGCCTGTTATCAGAGACATTCTGAGAGTGAGTAAAAGGAAAAGCTAATTCCAAATGGATATTCACATTTCAGGGCCCATATGCTTCTTCAAAAGATGTGGAAAGATTTCACATCATGAATTTGGACAATGAATTAAATTACTTCATGTCTGTATATGTCAAACAATTTTTTGTGTGTTTTGAGCAGAGATAGTTAGAAACTAGACAGAGGTTATTTTTGAAGCCTGTCACTTTGCCAATCCAAAGCTCTTCCTTTCTACTCTCAGCCCTAACAAACAGAGAGAGACTTGGTTGGTTATGTCATTTGCTGCAGGCTTAAAAATATCTACATTTTATACAGATATATCTATATTTACAATATATGGAATGAATGGATGGATGGATAGAGAGAAAGACAGAGAGATAAACCTCAAGCTTCCAGAATCTTTTAAAGTGAAAGTGATGGTTTTCTGCTTATTAATAAACAATACTTTTGTTGACAACATTAAGAGTTTTGTTTTTGTTGTTTTTAGAGAAGGGAAGGGTCAGGTATCAAAGTAAATTTATGTAATTTCTTCCTGATTATCGAGAACACATCACAGGGCATCTTATAAATAAAGAAGAAACCACCAATAAACCCAGTGATTTTTCTTAGCATCTCTCTGACACAATCATCATCATCTTCACATCTTTTTCCCAGGTATGGATTTGTCCATATCACGTACAGTAATGACCAGAAGATTATGCAAAAAGAAGCCTGGCTGCTGGCCCTGGGTCTGCTGCTAATTTTCCATATATCTTTCATTTTCTTCAACTGTGAGGTTTGGGATGAACAAAACGACTTTTCCCTTTGAACTGGAAGCTGCTATACACATCATTAGAAAGTACCTAAGGCAAGAGTCTATTTAAACAGGTTGTACATGAAGAAAATTGTAAAACGTTTCCACTGACTGGTAGGTTGCACACTACTTAGTGGATATTTTAAGGTATATGTGGCCACATCACTATATTGACATACTTATAAAAGGCAAATTGTTACCATAGAAATACCTATCAACATTTTAATCATGTATTGTGAAATTATTTAAGTCAGTAGTCCTTAATTTATAAGCCATAATTGCTTTATTCCCCAATTTCTCATGTTTCTCATGTATCTGAAATCCCAAAATAAAATAAACACAGTGCAGTGTATAAAGCAGGAGAAGTTTAAATATGGAGCGTGCCACTCCAAACTGTTGTAGCGCAATTCTCCTCATCTCATCATTTAGATGGGCAATTGATTATAGAAGCCAAGATAATAGTACTGTTAAGATTATGTCCAAAGGCACCTTTGGATGACCTAAAGCTGGTAATGTAATTTGGGAGGCAAGTACTAGAATGCATCCCTCCTACTCCACCACAGCTACGCTGGAGTCTGAACATCCAAAGAGTAATTCTAAATACTGGTGGGACTGTAAATCTCAAGCTATGTGGTTTCTATCACAGATTGTCTGAGTATGTGGGACCTTCATATCTTGGTTATTCAAACCGGTTAAACTGAGTTCAATGCCAGTCTAACTGTCCTGTGAGATTGTTGAGTCAAGAATCACTTGAGAAACCCAATCCGTTCAAAAACTGCCAAAGGGAGTCATCTTTTCCTTGAATTAGGCCTCACACAAACACAGCAGTGTCATCCTAGGTATTTTGCTATCCTACATGTGGTCAATCTGGAAAGCATTTGATTAAATCGTTGGAAGTTAGAGGCGCTGACTTGAAATTGATTCCAATATTGAATAGGTTATAAAAGACAATGGGACACTCCTGGCTCTTCAATCCAATCTACATCTACTTTGCATGGAATATAATAGATTTGGTTCAATAGATTCAATACTGACTTCATATGGCTATTTGAGAGCAAAAATTTATTGGAGTGGGGGCTGGGTCTTTATAAAAGGATTAAATATTTTTCTTCTCAAATCTCTACTGCTGTAACTGCTTCTGTGCAGTCACACGTGGGTTGCCAGGCATTTTAATTTCCAACAAGGGATCTGCATGAACTTAGTTGAATGTGGAAAAAAAATCCGGACAACAGTCTTGTGAAAATTGTCTCCTCATGCTTCACCACACTTAGGCAAATGGCTGAATTTAAAGTGTAGCAAAGATTCACCAGATAATCTGAAAATCAATTTCTCGAGGAAACTGATCAGTAAGATCCTCCATGTAAAGTTAAGGTGAACACTTAAATATTTAAAGAAATCTATACATAACATTTAACATGTTTGCACATGCCAACAAAAAATCACTTGTCCTACTGAATAATTGATGTGCTGATATTTCAAAATCCAACCATCTTCATGTAGATCAAGCCAAGGACTTTGCAACATAAACAAGAATGTATTCTATACCTACTCTTGTGAGAGGGGAACACCTCCCAAAAACTCAGAATTATTT
>NW_007221479.1:0-395 GCF_000164805.1 Carlito syrichta | reverse complement strand
TGGAAAAAAAATCCGGACAACAGTCTTGTGAAAATTGTCTCCTCATGCTTCACCACGCTTAGGCAAATGGCTGAATTTAAAGTGTAGCAAAGATTCACCAGATAATCTGAAAATCAATTTCTCGAGGAAACTGATTAGTAAGATCCTCCATGTAAAGTTAAGGTGAACACTTAAATATTTAAAGAAATCTATACATAACATTTAACATGTTTGCACATGCCAACAAAAAATCACTTGTCCTACTGAATAATTGATGTGCTGATATTTCAAAATCCAACCATCTTCATGTAGATCAAGCCAAGGACTTTGCAACATAAACAAGAATGTATTCTATGCCTACTCTTGTGAGAGGGGAACACCTCCCAAAAACTCAGAATTATTTTTTGAAGGGGGAG
>NW_007221478.1:0-733 GCF_000164805.1 Carlito syrichta | reverse complement strand
TTGCATGGAATATAATAGATTTGGTTCAATAGATTCAATACTGATTTCATATGGCTATTTGAGAGCAAAAATTTATTGGAGTGGGGGCTGGGTCTTTATAAAAGGATTAAATATTTTTCTTCTCAAATCTCTACTGCTGTAACTGCTTCTGTGCAGTCACACGTGGGTTGCCAGGCATTTTAATTTCCAACAAGGGATCTGCATGAACTTAGTTGAATGTGGAAAAAAAATCCGGACAACAGTCTTGTGAAAATTGTCTCCTCATGCTTCACCACGCTTAGGCAAATGGCTGAATTTAAAGTGTAGCAAAGATTCACCAGATAATCTGAAAATCAATTTCTCGAGGAAACTGATCAGTAAGATCCTCCATGTAAAGTTAAGGTGAACACTTAAATATTTAAAGAAATCTATACATAACATTTAACATGTTTGCACATGCCAACAAAAAATCACTTGTCCTACTGAATAATTGATGTGCTGATATTTCAAAATCCAACCATCTTCATGTAGATCAAGCCAAGGACTTTGCAACATAAACAAGAATGTATTCTATACCTACTCTTGTGAGAGGGGAACACCTCCCAAAAACTCAGAATTATTTTTTGAAGGGGGAGCTCCTCATAGTACAGGCTTCCCACTAAGTAAGTTTTCTAGGAACCCACTGGTATCAGCTAGCATTGTAGTAAGGTTGCACTTGGCATCAGTCAAATTTTTTTGCGATTCTTTCAATACG
>NW_007221477.1:0-6643 GCF_000164805.1 Carlito syrichta | reverse complement strand
TGCAGTCACACGTGGGTTGCCAGGCATTTTAATTTCCAACAAGGGATCTGCATGAACTTAGTTGAATGTGGAAAAAAAATCCGGACAACAGTCTTGTGAAAATTGTCTCCTCATGCTTCACCACGCTTAGGCAAATGGCTGAATTTAAAGTGTAGCAAAGATTCACCAGATAATCTGAAAATCAATTTCTCGAGGAAACTGATCAGTAAGATCCTCCATGTAAAGTTAAGGTGAACACTTAAATATTTAAAGAAATCTATACATAACATTTAACATGTTTGCACATGCCAACAAAAAATCACTTGTCCTACTGAATAATTGATGTGCTGATATTTCAAAATCCAACCATCTTCATGTAGATCAAGCCAAGGACTTTGCAACATAAACAAGAATGTATTCTATACCTACTCTTGTGAGAGGGGAACACCTCCCAAAAACTCAGAATTATTTTTTGAAGGGGGAGCTCCTCATAGTACAGGCTTCCCACTAAGTAAGTTTTCTAGGAACCCACTGGTATCAGCTAGCATTGTAGTAAGGTTGCACTTGGCATCAGTCAAATTTTTTTGCGATTCTTTCAATACGTTTGCCCATTTCATGATGGGCAATTGACATAAACGATCTGCCCATGCTATGAAGAGTGTTCAGCTATTTTGGACCAAAAACATGACTCCCAAGCCCCACTCTCCCTATTCACCTGATCTTGTCCCAAGTGACTTTTTTTGTTTCCCCAGATAAAGTCCTCCAAGGGAAACATTTTGCCCATGTGGAAGAGGTAAAACCAAAAAATGGCAAAAACACTAAAAGGCATCAAAATGGATGAGTTCAAAAATTGTTTTGAGCAATTAAAAAAGCATCTAGATAGGTATATTGCATCAAATGGAGAGTACTTTGAAGGTGACTGAAGTTTAAACCTGTAAGAATAAATACACAATTTTTATAAATAAATTCTAGGAATTTTTGGGTTCCCCCTCATACATACAGAAAATGTAATTATTTTACATCTTCCACTTGGTTACTCTAGTATCTTAGAAGCATTATTGATTTTTTTAACCTCATCTTATATCTGGTCAATAAATTCTGGTATTAGTTTTTTCTTTTGTCCAGGTGATTTACTTGGATTTTCTAGTGAGACAACCATATAATCTGCAATAATATTTTTCTCTTCCTTTCCAATGTTTAAAATCTCATTTACATTTTTGTCTTATAACATCAACAGCAAAATAATAATAGTAGCAGAGAACACTTACATGATACTTAGTATATGCCAGATACTTTTCTACATATGTTAGTTATAAACTTATTTAATCCTCATGAGAGATATGACATAGTTATTATTACCATTTTACAAATAATAAAATTAGATTCATAGATTTAGTTTCATGCACAAGTAATTTCAGTTTTTGCACTGTTGATATTTGCCATCTGATAATGGAATACATTGTTAAATAAATGTGGTCATGTTATGCATCATTTGAATGTGCATTTCTCACTTTATGTTTTTTTGCTAATGATTTATTACTGGCTGTTTATTATATGTTTATTTTAATCTATGGAAATGATGTTAGACAAAAAGCAAATTTGAACAATTTTCTTATTCGAGTTCAAAATGGGTCGCAAAGCAGCAGACGTAACTCGCAACACCAACAACACATTTGGCCCAGAAAATGCTAATAAACATACAGTGCAGTGGTGGGTCAAGAAGTTCTGCAAAGGAGACAAGAGCCTTGAAGATGAGAAGCATAGTGGCTGGCCATCTGAAGTTGACAACGACCAACTGAGAGTAATCATCAAAGCTAATCCTCTTACAACTACAGGAGAAGTTGCTGAATAACTCAGTGTTGACCATTCTCCAATCATTGGGCATTTGAAGCAAATTGGAATGGTCAAAAAGCTTGTTAAGTGGGTGCCTTATGAGCTGACTGAAAATAAAAAAAATCATCATTTTGAAGTGTCGTCTTCTCTTTTTCTATGCAACAACAATGAACCATTTCTCCATCGGATTGTGACATGTGACGAAAAGTGGATTGTATATGACAACCGGCGATGACCAGCTCAGTGGTTGGACCAAGAAGCTCCAAAGCACTTCTCAAAGCCAAACTTGCACCAAAAAAGGTCACGGTCACTGTTAGGTGGTCTCCTGCCGGTCTGATCCACTACAGCTTTCTGAATCCCAGTAAAACCATTATATCTGAGAAGTAAGCTCAGCAAATCAATGAGATGCACCAAAAACTGCAATGCCTGCTGCCGGAATTTGTCAACAGAAAGGACCCAATTCTTCTCCACGACAGGGTCCAACCATATGTCGCACAACCAATGCTTCAAAAGTTGAATGAATTGGACTGCAAAGTTTTGCCTAATCTGCCATATTCACCTGACCTCTCGCCAACTGACTACCATGTCTTCAAGCATCTCAACAACTTTTTGCAGGGACACTGTTTCCATGACTAGCAGGATGCAGAAAACGCTTTCCTAGAGTTTGTTTAATTCCAAAGCATAGATTTTTATGCCACAGAAATAAACAAACTTACTTCTCATTGGCAAAAATGCGATGATTATCATGTTTCCTATTTTGATTAATAAAGATGTGTTTGAGCCTAGTTATAATGATTTAAAATTCATGGTCTGAAATCTGAATTACTATTGTACTAACCAAACAGGTGAAGCAACATATATAAGACCACATAGCCACTAAGGGGTTGAACTAGGACCATGAACCTCTTCTCTACAGCATCATTTTGGCATAGTATTTACTATACCCGGGAAGAAAAGCTCAAGGTGTTAGGCCACAAAAGAATACAAGCGAAAGTGGAAACACTTATCTTGTTCCTGATTCTCATAGGATCAGTACTATGTGGTTGTTATTTGTTTTAAGACATAAAGAAGAAGAGAATCGATTTGAGTTTTTGCCAGTAACCACAGAGCTGGTTCCTGCCATCCAGACATCTTGGAACCTGTGTGATTCAAGATCTAACATTTCTACTGGACCAGTGCAACACCGTCCAGCTGCCAGACATGAAAACAGTGGACCAGGTGACTGAACATTAGCAGCACTAGTGAACAATGTCTCTCCAAATGGCAATATGCTTGATGATACCACATGGGAATGCACCAGAACAACAATATGAAAGAGGAGAAAATTTCTTATTGGTTTCAGCAACAGGGAAAATATATCAGCTGATCTTCCTTCTACCCACCTAAGAAAAGGACCCTCACTTGCTACAATGTGTATATTGGTGTGTTTAGGAAGAGAACAGACCTGGGTGAAGTAAAGAGATAAATGCCAGGAATTCCGCCACTCTGTTTAAATGTCTTCTTTCTTTAAGTTTCTATAGCTGTCTACTCTCTTAGTCCAGACAGGAGGATTTAGCTCAAATACCAGAAATGCTCTTTCCCAAACCTGTTTACACCATAGGAAAACACGGAAGACCTTTTTGCGTGGTGCTCCAACTGGAGGAAGGAGGGACAAAAAGCCTTGGCATTCGCAAGCATCTCCTGCTAGAAGGGCTCTCGTTAAGAACATGATCTATGTATAGTAGCTGACAAGAAGGTCAAAGGTAAAAGAAAGAAAACAGAAGAGAACCACCACAGTCTCAAGCAAAATGCTTTCTCACTCCTGAGGCTGTACCCTCCTCCTCTTCGTGATTCATACAGCCTGCCTGTGAGAGACTTGAGTCCTCGGCAGACTCAAGGACCAATGGAATGTATTAGTTGCTACTTCCACCTTACTTAGGCAGTTTGCTAGTCACAAAGGGCCATCCCCACATGCTGCCAAAAGGCTATCTCTAAAAAACAAATACAATATCATAGGACTGAGCTCACTGCTTACAGGAGACAGTCCAAACCCAGAGGGTTCCTAAGAACGCTTCCCTCAGGCCCCTGCAACAGGCACAGGGGGTGTGCTTGGCTCTGCGTTTGGACCTGAGCTAAGATCCCAAAGTCTGGTTTCCTCATCCAGAACAATAACAGAAAAAGGTAAGATCCTTTATACAATGTACTAGAAGCACCAGAAGGAAAGCATAGGGCAATGTAAGTAGGTTTTTTTAAACTGATGGGGGTGGGGGGACCTAAATCGCTAATTCTTTCCACCAGTAATTGCCTATAAACTGGAAAGTAGAATGACTTAGGAAAAAAAAAATCAAACACCTTTGTGTGGTTATTTTATCGATCGGTGAAAGCTCAGATGAATTTTTATCACAAATATTTCTAGTTAATGCATGGGGATTAATTAATTAATGGAGATTATTATTAGGTATTTATAAGATGAGGCAGGAGGATCACCTGAGCCCAGGAGGCTGAGGCTGTGGTGATCTGTGATTGTGCCACTATACTCCAGCCTGGAAGACAGGGTGAGTCCCCCAACACAAAAACTAAAAATAAAACACTATATTAATGCAGAAGTTGATAGTTCATTCCAAGATGAGATAAATTTCATTAAAAAAATAATTTTGATAAAATTTTTAAAAAGTTTTTGATAAAATCCAGCATCCCTTCTTGATGAAAACCCTTGAACATCTAGGCATAAATGGAATATACCTCAAATTAGTAAGAGTCATCTATGAGAAACCCACAGTCAGCATACTGCTAAACAGACAGAAATTGGAACCTTTCCCTTGAAAACCGGAACAAGACAAGGATGCCCATTCTCAGCCCTCCTATTCAACATAGTTTTGGAAGTCCTAGCTAGAGCAATCAGACAAGAGAAGGAGATCAGTGGTATCCAAACATTAAAAGAGTGAGTCAAGGTATCCCTCATTGCAGGCGATTTAATGCTATACCTCGAAAACCCAAGAGAATCAGTCAAAACCCTCCTTGCACTGATAAAGAACTTTGGCAAAGTCTCAGGGTATAAAATCAATGTGCAAAAGACAGTCACATTTCTTTCTTTTGTTTTTTTTTTTTACTTTCACAAAGCAGACATTTATTGACAATCTTCTGTAGAACTTCTAAAGAAACAAATTCAAGAAAAAAACTCTTCCAGTAGGTAACAAAATAATCTATTGTTTAAATTCCTTCTCATCTAGTGACTTTATTCCATAAACAGTATGTTGGCAGGGCATGGTCAGCCTCCTTTTACCAAGAGTGACATGCTTGTGTGTCACTCGCTACTTATTTGTTCCTTAAACAGAACAAGCCTGCAGTTACACTGTCATGACTGATGTGAAGGAATCAGTTCTGTGTCCTACAGGGGCAGGTGTAGAACCCCTTGTAATGGTTTACTATCTAACATGTTAAGAATGAAAATGAAGCCGGGCTCAGTGGCTCAGCCTGTAATCCTGCGCCTTTGGGAGGCTGAGGTGAGTGGATTGACTGAGCCCGTGGGTTCCAGACCCGCCTGGGCAGGCGAGACCTCATCTCTACAATAAATTTAAAAAAATTAGCTGGGCGTGGTAGCGTGCACCTGTAGTTCCAGCTACTTGGAAGGCTGAGGTGGAAGGATCGCCAGAGCCCAGCAGGTCGAGGCTGTGGTGACCGCAGCGGCCACTTCACTCCAGTCTGGGCGACAGTGAGACTCCAACTCAAAAAAAAAAAAAAAAAGAGAGAGAGGAGCCCTGTCTGGAAACAGCCGTGTTGGAATTGAAGGAAAATCAAAGGACGCCAAAGCTACAGAAGAGACTTGGGGCATCCTGGGACCACAGGTTTTCTTAAAACTTCAGAATAGACCAGAAAAACCAACTACAGGATTGGAGGGTCAAAACTTCTATCTCCATCCTCCATCTTAAGAGGGGAGAAGAGCTGGAGACTGAGTTCAATCACCAGTGGCCAAGGATTTAACCAATCATGCCTACATAATGAAACCTCCATAAAAATTCCTAAGTGACAGGGTTCTAGGAGCTTCAGGGGTGTTGGAACCTCACTTTGTTGCCCAGGCTGGAGTGCAGTGGCACACTCACAGCCACCCCAGCATCGGCCTGATGGGCTCCGGTGATCCTTCTGCCCCAGCCTTCCAAGTAGCCGGAACTACAGGTGCGCACTACCACGCCCAGGGACCAAGACTGCAAACTGCTGAATAGACAGACTGTAAAGCAGAGGGAAAAGTGAACAAAACCAGAAGACCCTCATAAGGAAGAACAGGTCATTGCAGAAGAGAAATAAAAGCAACCCCACCTTCCCTCAAAAACAGAATTGAAGAGGGGGAGGGAAAGGGGTAAAGGGAGAAAAATCTACAGAAATGAAGAAAAACCAAAAGAAGAGTATGGGTCTCTCCCAGACGCCTGGGAGAGCAGACACTGAGAAAACTGACTTTGGAATACAAACAATGAAAAGTCCCCAGAATGAAGGGTCTCAAAATGCAAATGTAGATATCAAAACAATAATGGAGAGATTAAAAAGAATTGAGGAGACACAAGAAGAAACTAGGAAGGAGCTGATATCTGAGATAACAGTAATAAAGAATACTGTGAATGAAATAAATAACAAATTGATAAGCATGGAAAGCAGAATTACCCAAGCAGAAGAAAGAATCTCAGAGCTTGAGGACCAAAATACAGAAATAACTCAAACTCTTAAAAACACAGAAAATAAGCTTAAAAAGACAGAACAAAACCATCAAGAGATGAGTGACTACCTCAAGAGGCATAACCCTAAGAATAATCGGACTCCCTGAGGCAGAAAGAGAAACAGAGACCACATTGGAACAAACTTT
>NW_007221476.1:0-5852 GCF_000164805.1 Carlito syrichta | reverse complement strand
AAAACACTAAAAGGCATCAAAATGGATGAGTCAAAAATTGTTTTGAGCAATTAAAAAAGCATCTAGATAGGTATATTGCATCAAATGGAGAGTACTTTGAAGGTGACTGAAGTTTAAACCTGTAAGAATAAATACACAATTTTTATAAATAAATTCTAGGAATTTTTGGGTTCCCCCCTCATACATACAGAAAATGTAATTATTTTACATCTTCCACTTGGTTACTCTAGTATCTTAGAAGCATTATTGATTTTTTTAACCTCATCTTATATCTGGTCAATAAATTCTGGTATTAGTTTTTTCTTTTGTCCAGGTGATTTACTTGGATTTTCTAGTGAGACAACCATATAATCTGCAATAATATTTTTCTCTTCCTTTCCAATGTTTAAAATCTCATTTACATTTTTGTCTTATAACATCAACAGCAAAATAATAATAGTAGCAGAGAACACTTACATGATACTTAGTATATGCCAGATACTTTTCTACATATGTTAGTTATAAACTTATTTAATCCTCATGAGAGATATGACATAGTTATTATTACCATTTTACAAATAATAAAATTAGATTCATAGATTTAGTTTCATGCACAAGTAATTTCAGTTTTTGCACTGTTGATATTTGCCATCTGATAATGGAATACATTGTTAAATAAATGTGGTCATGTTATGCATCATTTGAATGTGCATTTCTCACTTTATGTTTTTTTGCTAATGATTTATTACTGGCTGTTTATTATATGTTTATTTTAATCTATGGAAATGATGTTAGACAAAAAGCAAATTTGAACAATTTTCTTATTCGAGTTCAAAATGGGTCGCAAAGCAGCAGACGTAACTCGCAACACCAACAACACATTTGGCCCAGAAAATGCTAATAAACATACAGTGCAGTGGTGGGTCAAGAAGTTCTGCAAAGGAGACAAGAGCCTTGAAGATGAGAAGCATAGTGGCTGGCCATCTGAAGTTGACAACGACCAACTGAGAGTAATCATCAAAGCTAATCCTCTTACAACTACAGGAGAAGTTGCTGAATAACTCAGTGTTGACCATTCTCCAATCATTGGGCATTTGAAGCAAATTGGAATGGTCAAAAAGCTTGTTAAGTGGGTGCCTTATGAGCTGACTGAAAATAAAAAAAATCATCATTTTGAAGTGTCGTCTTCTCTTTTTCTATGCAACAACAATGAACCATTTCTCCATCGGATTGTGACATGTGACGAAAAGTGGATTGTATATGACAACCGGCGATGACCAGCTCAGTGGTTGGACCAAGAAGCTCCAAAGCACTTCTCAAAGCCAAACTTGCACCAAAAAAGGTCACGGTCACTGTTAGGTGGTCTCCTGCCGGTCTGATCCACTACAGCTTTCTGAATCCCAGTAAAACCATTATATCTGAGAAGTAAGCTCAGCAAATCAATGAGATGCACCAAAAACTGCAATGCCTGCTGCCGGAATTTGTCAACAGAAAGGACCCAATTCTTCTCCACGACAGGGTCCAACCATATGTCGCACAACCAATGCTTCAAAAGTTGAATGAATTGGACTGCAAAGTTTTGCCTAATCTGCCATATTCACCTGACCTCTCGCCAACTGACTACCATGTCTTCAAGCATCTCAACAACTTTTTGCAGGGACACTGTTTCCATGACTAGCAGGATGCAGAAAACGCTTTCCTAGAGTTTGTTTAATTCCAAAGCATAGATTTTTATGCCACAGAAATAAACAAACTTACTTCTCATTGGCAAAAATGCGATGATTATCATGTTTCCTATTTTGATTAATAAAGATGTGTTTGAGTCTAGTTATAATGATTTAAAATTCATGGTCTGAAATCTGAATTACTATTGTACTAACCAAACAGGTGAAGCAACATATATAAGACCACATAGCCACTAAGGGGTTGAACTAGGACCATGAACCTCTTCTCTACAGCATCATTTTGGCATAGTATTTACTATACCCGGGAAGAAAAGCTCAAGGTGTTAGGCCACAAAAGAATACAAGCGAAAGTGGAAACACTTATCTTGTTCCTGATTCTCATAGGATCAGTACTATGTGGTTGTTATTTGTTTTAAGACATAAAGAAGAAGAGAATCGATTTGAGTTTTTGCCAGTAACCACAGAGCTGGTTCCTGCCATCCAGACATCTTGGAACCTGTGTGATTCAAGATCTAACATTTCTACTGGACCAGTGCAACACCGTCCAGCTGCCAGACATGAAAACAGTGGACCAGGTGACTGAACATTAGCAGCACTAGTGAACAATGTCTCTCCAAATGGCAATATGCTTGATGATACCACATGGGAATGCACCAGAACAACAATATGAAAGAGGAGAAAATTTCTTATTGGTTTCAGCAACAGGGAAAATGTATCAGCTGATCTTCCTTCTACCCACCTAAGAAAAGGACCCTCACTTGCTACAATGTGTATATTGGTGTGTTTAGGAAGAGAACAGACCTGGGTGAAGTAAAGAGATAAATGCCAGGAATTCCGCCACTCTGTTTAAATGTCTTCTTTCTTTAAGTTTCTATAGCTGTCTACTCTCTTAGTCCAGACAGGAGGATTTAGCTCAAATACCAGAAATGCTCTTTCCCAAACCTGTTTACACCATAGGAAAACACGGAAGACCTTTTTGCGTGGTGCTCCAACTGGAGGAAGGAGGGACAAAAAGCCTTGGCATTCGCAAGCATCTCCTGCTAGAAGGGCTCTCGTTAAGAACATGATCTATGTATAGTAGCTGACAAGAAGGTCAAAGGTAAAAGAAAGAAAACAGAAGAGAACCACCACAGTCTCAAGCAAAATGCTTTCTCACTCCTGAGGCTGTACCCTCCTCCTCTTCGTGATTCATACAGCCTGCCTGTGAGAGACTTGAGTCCTCGGCAGACTCAAGGACCAATGGAATGTATTAGTTGCTACTTCCACCTTACTTAGGCAGTTTGCTAGTCACAAAGGGCCATCCCCACATGCTGCCAAAAGGCTATCTCTAAAAAACAAATACAATATCATAGGACTGAGCTCACTGCTTACAGGAGACAGTCCAAACCCAGAGGGTTCCTAAGAACGCTTCCCTCAGGCCCCTGCAACAGGCACAGGGGGTGTGCTTGGCTCTGCGTTTGGACCTGAGCTAAGATCCCAAAGTCTGGTTTCCTCATCCAGAACAATAACAGAAAAAGGTAAGATCCTTTATACAATGTACTAGAAGCACCAGAAGGAAAGCATAGGGCAATGTAAGTAGGTTTTTTTAAACTGATGGGGGTGGGGGGACCTAAATCGCTAATTCTTTCCACCAGTAATTGCCTATAAACTGGAAAGTAGAATGACTTAGGAAAAAAAAAATCAAACACCTTTGTGTGGTTATTTTATCGATCGGTGAAAGCTCAGATGAATTTTTATCACAAATATTTCTAGTTAATGCATGGGGATTAATTAATTAATGGAGATTATTATTAGGTATTTATAAGATGAGGCAGGAGGATCACCTGAGCCCAGGAGGCTGAGGCTGTGGTGATCTGTGATTGTGCCACTATACTCCAGCCTGGAAGACAGGGTGAGTCCCCCAACACAAAAACTAAAAATAAAACACTATATTAATGCAGAAGTTGATAGTTCATTCCAAGATGAGATAAATTTCATTAAAAAAATAATTTTGATAAAATTTTTAAAAAGTTTTTGATAAAATCCAGCATCCCTTCTTGATGAAAACCCTTGAACATCTAGGCATAAATGGAATATACCTCAAATTAGTAAGAGTCATCTATGAGAAACCCACAGTCAGCATACTGCTAAACAGACAGAAATTGGAACCTTTCCCTTGAAAACCGGAACAAGACAAGGATGCCCATTCTCAGCCCTCCTTTTCAACATAGTTTTGGAAGTCCTAGCTAGAGCAATCAGACAAGAGAAGGAGATCAGTGGTATCCAAACATTAAAAGAGTGAGTCAAGGTATCCCTCATTGCAGGCGATTTAATGCTATACCTCGAAAACCCAAGAGAATCAGTCAAAACCCTCCTTGCACTGATAAAGAACTTTGGCAAAGTCTCAGGGTATAAAATCAATGTGCAAAAGACAGTCACATTTCTTTCTTTTGTTTTTTTTTTTTACTTTCACAAAGCAGACATTTATTGACAATCTTCTGTAGAACTTCTAAAGAAACAAATTCAAGAAAAAAACTCTTCCAGTAGGTAACAAAATAATCTATTGTTTAAATTCCTTCTCATCTAGTGACTTTATTCCATAAACAGTATGTTGGCAGGGCATGGTCAGCCTCCTTTTACCAAGAGTGACATGCTTGTGTGTCACTCGCTACTTATTTGTTCCTTAAACAGAACAAGCCTGCAGTTACACTGTCATGACTGATGTGAAGGAATCAGTTCTGTGTCCTACAGGGGCAGGTGTAGAACCCCTTGTAATGGTTTACTATCTAACATGTTAAGAATGAAAATGAAGCCGGGCTCAGTGGCTCAGCCTGTAATCCTGCGCCTTTGGGAGGCTGAGGTGAGTGGATTGACTGAGCCCGTGGGTTCCAGACCCGCCTGGGCAGGCGAGACCTCATCTCTACAATAAATTTAAAAAAATTAGCTGGGCGTGGTAGCGTGCACCTGTAGTTCCAGCTACTTGGAAGGCTGAGGTGGAAGGATCGCCAGAGCCCAGCAGGTCGAGGCTGTGGTGACCGCAGCGGCCACTTCACTCCAGTCTGGGCGACAGTGAGACTCCAACTCAAAAAAAAAAAAAAAAAGAGAGAGAGGAGCCCTGTCTGGAAACAGCCGTGTTGGAATTGAAGGAAAATCAAAGGACGCCAAAGCTACAGAAGAGACTTGGGGCATCCTGGGACCACAGGTTTTCTTAAAACTTCAGAATAGACCAGAAAAACCAACTACAGGATTGGAGGGTCAAAACTTCTATCTCCATCCTCCATCTTAAGAGGGGAGAAGAGCTGGAGACTGAGTTCAATCACCAGTGGCCAAGGATTTAACCAATCATGCCTACATAATGAAACCTCCATAAAAATTCCTAAGTGACAGGGTTCTAGGAGCTTCAGGGGTGTTGGAACCTCACTTTGTTGCCCAGGCTGGAGTGCAGTGGCACACTCACAGCCACCCCAGCATCGGCCTGATGGGCTCCGGTGATCCTTCTGCCCCAGCCTTCCAAGTAGCCGGAACTACAGGTGCGCACTACCACGCCCAGGGACCAAGACTGCAAACTGCTGAATAGACAGACTGTAAAGCAGAGGGAAAAGTGAACAAAACCAGAAGACCCTCATAAGGAAGAACAGGTCATTGCAGAAGAGAAATAAAAGCAACCCCACCTTCCCTCAAAAACAGAATTGAAGAGGGGGAGGGAAAGGGGTAAAGGGAGAAAAATCTACAGAAATGAAGAAAAACCAAAAGAAGAGTATGGGTCTCTCCCAGACGCCTGGGAGAGCAGACACTGAGAAAACTGACTTTGGAATACAAACAATGAAAAGTCCCCAGAATGAAGGGTCTCAAAATGCAAATGTAGATATCAAAACAATAATGGAGAGATTAAAAAGAATTGAGGAGACACAAGAAGAAACTAGGAAGGAGCTGATATCTGAGATAACAGTAATAAAGAATACTGTGAATGAAATAAATAACAAATTGATAAGCATGGAAAGCAGAATTACCCAAGCAGAAGAAAGAATCTCAGAGCTTGAGGACCAAAATACAGAAATAACTCAAACTCTTAAAAACACAGAAAATAAGCTTAAAAAGACAGAACAAAACCATCAAGAGATGAGTGACTACCTCAAGAGGCATAACCCTAAGAATAATCGGACTCCCTGAGGCAGAAAGAGAAACAGAGACCACATTGGAACAAACTTT
>NW_007221475.1:0-726 GCF_000164805.1 Carlito syrichta | reverse complement strand
TGGATTTTCTAGTGAGACAACCATATAATCTGCAATAATATTTTCTCTTCCTTTCCAATGTTTAAAATCTCATTTACATTTTTGTCTTATAACATCAACAGCAAAATAATAATAGTAGCAGAGAACACTTACATGATACTTAGTATATGCCAGATACTTTTCTACATATGTTAGTTATAAACTTATTTAATCCTCATGAGAGATATGACATAGTTATTATTACCATTTTACAAATAATAAAATTAGATTCATAGATTTAGTTTCATGCACAAGTAATTTCAGTTTTTGCACTGTTGATATTTGCCATCTGATAATGGAATACATTGTTAAATAAATGTGGTCATGTTATGCATCATTTGAATGTGCATTTCTCACTTTATGTTTTTTTGCTAATGATTTATTACTGGCTGTTTATTATATGTTTATTTTAATCTATGGAAATGATGTTAGACAAAAAGCAAATTTGAACAATTTTCTTATTCGAGTTCAAAATGGGTCGCAAAGCAGCAGACGTAACTCGCAACACCAACAACACATTTGGCCCAGAAAATGCTAATAAACATACAGTGCAGTGGTGGGTCAAGAAGTTCTGCAAAGGAGACAAGAGCCTTGAAGATGAGAAGCATAGTGGCTGGCCATCTGAAGTTGACAACGACCAACTGAGAGTAATCATCAAAGCTAATCCTCTTACAACTACAGGAGAAGTTGCTGAATAACTCAGTGTTG
>NW_007221474.1:0-514 GCF_000164805.1 Carlito syrichta | reverse complement strand
CAATAGAACTGTAAAACTCAAAGGATCAATTCCAACATAAACTATGGACATTACTTCATAATAATGTATCAATATTGGTTCATCAATTGAAACAAATACTCTACAATAACTCAAGACACTAATGGGGGAAATTGTGTGCTAGGGACAAAGGGGTATATGGGAATTCTCTTGACTATCTCAATTTATCTGTAAACTTAGAACTGTTCTAAAAATACTGGGGTGTTTTCTGTTTGTTTGTTTGTTTGAGTTGGAGTCACACTCTGTCGCCCAGGCTGGAGTGCAGTGGCATGCTCAAGGGCACTGCAGTTTCAACCAGCTGGGCTCAATCAATTCTTCCGTGTCAGCCTTCCAGGTAGCTAGAAACACAAGTATATGCCATCATGCTCGACTGATTTTTGTTCTATTTATTGTAGAGACGAGGTCTTGCCCTGTTGCTCAGGCTGATCTCGAACCCGAGCTCAGGCAATCCTCTCACCTCCACCTCCCAAAGTGCTGAGATTACAGGCATGAGCCA
>NW_007221473.1:0-6148 GCF_000164805.1 Carlito syrichta | reverse complement strand
TAACAGACATCTACAGAATACTCCACCCAAGAACTAAAGAGTATACATTCTACTCATCAGCATGTGGAACATACTCTAAGATCAATCACATTCTCAGACTTAAAGCATGAACAAATTTTAAAAGATCTAAATAATACCATGCATCTTCTCAGATCACAGTGGAATAAAAATAAATATCACCACCACCAAGATCCTCCCCAAACAGACAAAGACATGAACACTAAACAACATGCTGCTGGGTCAACACAGAAATTCAAAGGTTTCTGGAAACAAAGGAAAACAGATACATCTTATCAGAATCTATGGAATACAAAGAAAGCAGTATTAAAAGGAAAATTCATGGCATTGCACGCATGTATCAAGAAAATAGAAAGATCACAAGTAAACAGTCTAACATCACACCTAAGGAAGGTGGAAAGGCATATAATCTAAATCCTAATAGCAGGAGAAAAAACCACATCACTAAGATAGCAGTGCAATTACAGAATATAGAAGACAAAAATATCATAGAAAAGATCAAAAAGACCAAAAGCTGTTTCTTTGAAAGTTTAAATAAGATTAATGTTTCCTGGCCAGATTAACTAAAAAGAGACAGAGAGAAAGTCCAAAAAACACAATTAGAAACAAAAAAGATGAAGACACAACTGACCCTGAAGAAATTCAAAAGGTGATCAGAGATCACCATAATTACTAGTATGCAAATAAACTAGAAAATCTAAAGGAAATAGAGGACTTTCTGCCATCATACAAGTTTGAGACATGAAGAAATTGAAACTCTCAACAGACCAATAACAATCTAGAATATTGATTATGACATAAGAACCTCCCCACCAAAAAATGACCTGGATCAGATGGCTTCTCAGTTGAATACTACATGACATACAAATTGGAGCTGATATCAATCTTATTGAATGTATTACAGGCAGCCAAGAATGATGAAATTCTCCCACTAATTTCAAGAAACTAACATCATACTGATACCCATACTTGGCAAAGACTCAACAAGGAATGAAAATCATAGGCAAATCTTTTTAATGAACAAATATGTAGAATTCTTAACAAGAGTCTAGCAAGTTGAATCCAACAACACATCTCAAGGGTCATCCACCATGACCAGGTGGACTTCTTTCCTGGGATGCAGGGCTGGTTCAATGTTTGCAAGACCATAAATGTCATTCAGCACATGAACAGATGTAAAACCAAGAACCACATGATTATCTTGTGAGATGCAGAAAAAGCATTCAACAAAATCTAGCATCACTTCTTGATAAAAACCCTTGAGTCCTAGACATAGAAGGAACACTCCTCAAAACAGTAAGAGCCATCTGTAATAAACCTGTAACCAACATTTTGCTTGATGGGCAGCAGTTGGAAGCATTCTCCCTAAGAACTGAAACAACAGGAAGATGTCCACACTCACCTCTCCTATTCAACATTGTACTGGAATGCTAGCTAGTGCAATCAGGCCCAAGAAGAAAATCTGGGATATCCAAATAAGAAAAGAGGAAGTTAAGCTAGTCTTGTTTGCAGATGATATAATTTTATACCTAGAAAACCCTACGGAGTCTATCAAAAGGCTCCTCCCACTGATAAATGACTTTAGTAATGTCTCTGGTCACAAAATCAACATGCAAAGGACAGTTGCATTTCTATACACCAGCAACAAGCAGGCAGAGAATAAATAAATAGCGCAATTCCAATCACAATTGTTACACATACAAAAATGAAATACCTTGGCATCCACTTCACCAGAAAAGTGAAAGACCTTTACAACTAGAACTACAAAATGCTGCTCAAAGAAATCAAGGATGACATAAACAAATGGAATGCATCCAAGGCTCATGGATTGGAATAATCAGTATTGTCAAGATGTCCGTCCTACCCAAAGCAATCTATAGAGTCTAAGCAATACCCGACATCATTTTTCATGGAACTGGAAATGACAAAACAGAAATACATATGGAAATTAAAAAGGCATGAATAGCTAAAATAATCCTTAGCCAAAAGGACAGAAAGGGAAGTGTCACACTTCCAGATTTTACACTGTATTCCAAGGCTACAGTAACCAAGATGGTTATATTGGTACAGCAATAGGCACATAGACCAATGGAACAGGACAGAGATTCTGGAAGTAAAAACATGGTTTCTCAAGCAACTCATCTTCAATAATGTCACCAGTAACAAGCATTGGGGAAAGGAGACCATATTGAGCAAATGGTGCTGGAAAACCTGGTTAACCACATGCAGAAGAATTAAGTTCTACCCCTACCTGTCACCATATACAAAAATCAACCCAAAATGGATTGAAGACTTAAACATAAAACCTCAATCTATAAGAATCCTAAAAGAGAACATAGGAAACACCCTTATATGCATCAGAGTAAGAAATGAATTCTTGACCAAGCACCCAAAAGCAAATGTCATAAAAGCTAAGATAGGCAAAGGGTACCTCACAAACTAAAATGCTTTTGTACAGCAAAAGGAACCATTAAGAGAGTAAAGGGACAGCCTACAGAACTGAAAAATATATTTGCAAATTATATATCCGACAAAGGCCTAACATCCAGGATCCAAGAAGAACTCAAAATGAAAAAAAAAAAACAAACAACCCCATTAAAAAGTGGGCAAAGGACATGAACAGATACTCCTCAAAAGATGACATACAAACAGCCAACAGACACATGGAGAAATGATCCGCCTCACTAATCATCAAAGAAATGCGAATCAAAATTACAATGAGATACCACCTAACTCTGGTAAGGGTGTCTATTTTTAATAAGTCAAAAAACAACAGTTACTGCCATGGCTGCAGAGAAAAGGGAATGGTTCTACACTTGGTGGAATGTAAGCTAGTTTAAACTCTTTGGAAAACAATGTGGCAATTTCAAAAATAACCAAAAATTCCATATGATCCAGCAATCCCTCTCCTGGGAATGTACTCGGCGGAACATAAATCACTACTAAAAAGAAACCTGCACATGCATATTCATTGTTGCACTATTCACAAAAGCAAACACATGGAACCAGCCCTGCTGCCCATCAGAAGTGAACTGGATAAAGAAAATAGGGAACATATACGCCATAGAGTTTTATGCAGCCATAAAGAACATAACCATGGACTTCATAGCAACTTGGATGGAGTTAGAGACCATCGTACCAAGTGATCTATCCCAGAAACAAAGAACTGAATACCATATGTTCTCACTTATAAGTGAGAACGCTAGTCACAGGAGCACAAGGGTGCTATTGGCAGTCACGGGGCACTGCTAGGGGAGGGAGGGAGGAGGATGGAGGGCATGTGACAACACAAGTGGTACATGGTGCACTGCCAGGGGGAGTGAGGGCCAGTGAGAAGCCCAAATTTCACCTGCATGCAGCCTACTTATGTAGTTGATCCTCACTTGTACCCCACAAATATATAATAAAAAATAAATTTAAAAAATGAAGATTGATGATTTTGTTGTTAAATACTGTAAACAAAATTTGGGGGGTTGGAGGAATGTGAGGGTGAACTTTGCCATGAAACTTAAGTGCAGCATACCTGGAATCCATCTTAGATAAAATATCTGTATATCACTAGCCATTGATTAAGGAATAAAACATATTGACTAGTAGTGTTGCTTTATAGCCATGAGTCCAAGATGTTTGGGAGTAAGTTTTAACAGCTTGTCAGCAGTGTTTATTGAGGGTTATAAGGTTTTCTCTGTAGGCTTCTTACCTGACAGTAAAAATATATCTTAACAAGACTTAAAGAAGAAAAGTGGAGCTCATGCCTAGTCTTTATCCAGACTCCTTACTGAAAGGCAAACTTTGGCTGTGATGTAGACATTTACTTTCATGGTGCCACTGTATTGTACCCTTTTTCCTTAATCAGTTGTAGATATTTACACAATGTCATTTTGACCTCTATGAGCCTCCTGACTCCTGTTTAATTGCCACTGTTAGCACCAGATTTTCTTAAATATGGCAAATTCTGTAGTTTTAGGCCTTGTGGTCAGTTCTCAGGGTATATCCTGTTTCTCTTTCTCATGAGTTACCTGTCTATAAGGAATTATAATCCAGCTCAGTTCTTTTTTTCATATTCAGTTTATTCAGTGCTCTCTTTTGTTCCTTCCCTTATTATCTGAGTTAGCTGCATTCTTAGTGGGCTTGTGGTTTCTGATCTATTTCTCTTGGGTCATCAGCACACTGGTCTGTAATAATCTCCTCCAGTTTTAATCTAACAATAGGTGCTTATTTTAACAGGAAAATGATTATATTCTACCTGTTTTGTTATTGTCTTCTATCAGAAACTACGTGTGTCTCTGCTTTGAGAACATCATGCTGTTGATCAACAAAAATCTTTTCCACATGTACTCCAAGGTATATAGTTCTCGCCTATAGAGATTTTGCTTTTGTAAAGTTTTTCTATTAAACTTTCATCTACACTTATGTCAGGCAATGATGTACATCCTATGTGTGCAATATCATATGCTCATGTATTCTTTTTTATATTAAAGATGTGGGGTACAATTCAGGATTAGGTATACAAGTGGTCATCATATAAATAACATTTGGGCTGCCCTTTGGTCCCCACTTTCCCCAGTTTGAGATCAGGTGCCCTTGTTGATGTTGGCCCCACCCCCATCCCCACCCTGGCAGTATCCCGCTACTACCAATACCTTTCTTATAGTATTATGGTAAATGTTCAGGGTCCGCTTATGAGTGAGAACATGTGGTAATCATTTTTTTGTTTCTGTGATAAATCATTGAGTGTGATAGACTCTAAACCCATCCACGTTGCTGTGAAGTTCAAATATTTGTCCTTCTTTATGGCTGTGTAATTTTCCGTTGTGTATATGTACCACTTTTTTTTAGCCAGTTCAGTTTTGATGGGCAGCATGGTTGGTTCCATGTTTTTCTATTGTGAGCAGTGCTGCAATAAACAGGTGTGTGCAGGTATCTTTTTTGTAGAATGATTTGATTTCCTCCCAGTATATTTTCAATAGGGGGATTGCTGGGTCATATGGAAGGTCAATTTCTAGTTATTTCAGAAATTGCCACACTGATTTCCAAAGAAGTTGCACCAGTTTGTATTCCCACCAGCAGTGTAGAAACATTCCTTTTCCCCACATCATTGCCAGCATCTGTTGTTGCTTGTTTTATTAATGATGACCATTCTTACTGGAGTTTGATGGTATCTCAATGTGATTTTGATTTGCTTGTCTCTGATGATTAGTGAGGCTGAGCACTTTTTCATGTGTCTGCTGCCTACCTGTATGTCTTCTTTTGAGAAGTGTCTATTTATGTTTTTGCCCAATTTTTAATGGTGCTGTTTGTCCATATATTCTTGATTCCCTAATAACTCTCTTACATCTCTACAATTCTTCCATACTTTAACTATTAAGCTATTATCTAAGGGTGGCCATTTTCTATGACTATTTCATAATGATTGTCAACTCCCTATGCCTATCTGATGTCTAAATTTAGCTTATTTCTAATGCTAACACTTCTATTCTCTTTAAATCTGTTATTAGTACCATATGTTTTACCAACACTTTAAAATATCTCTGGACAGGATTTAGGCATCTTGCTTTCAAGTCTGACTTATTTCTCTTATCATAAATTTCTTAGTGATCATAGCTGATCATTCTTTTTTCCTCATGTTATTATTTTAGTTATTTAATGCCCAGTGTGGATTGTTCATGAAATACAGACAAACTTTCTTTCTGTTATTATTCAAAGTCCAAAAAGCACTACTCCAGGGATTAAGAAGCATAGAATTACACACCACTCTCATGGAGATATGCTCAGATAAATAAAAGCTACATAAAATGAATCCTGGGGGGTCAAAACAAGGACAGTAATTCATTCCTAATAAAGTGAACACCAAATACACACACAAACACACACATACACAACTGAATCAGCTTGAGGCTATTTCTGAATTCTGGGTGTTATAATTTTTAAACTATCTACATTCACACTGTTGCCAATGTTAAAATCAGAAACATAAAAGAAATTACAATCTTATCATATGGACAATTGGATAGACTAATCATTTATAAAAGAAATATTTACCACATAGCAGGAATGGTGCTTACTACACAAGTCCCTTTTGAGAGCTAATGCAGGAGAAGATTTTTCTTCTTCTGTTGGCAAGTCCACA
>NW_007221472.1:0-738 GCF_000164805.1 Carlito syrichta | reverse complement strand
GGCTAGTTGGATACAAGGCTACTAAGTACAAAATACTGACTACCAACCAGGAAGCTCATCCTAGTCATCTGGTTTAAAAGTAGCTATTGTAGTTCCTTAAATAAGTAAAAATCTTGGCCAAAAGGAGACCAAAAAGTTTAGCCTGACTGAATTTTGAATCCATCTGTAAACTAGAAAAAGAAGGAACAGGAAGACTCACCATGAGAAAATATCAATAGTCCCAGTGTGAGAAGGCTCAAAGAGTCTGGCCTGAAGCTTGAGCTACCACAGCAGTGAAATGGTTTCTAATTTTAGAAATATTAAATAACTGATAATGATATGACCTTGTTAAAGAACCATGTTGGGGGGAAAAAAGGAAACACTGTTAAAAATAGCATACAGTCTCCCAGCTGAAGGTTCCAGGTAAAATGTGAGTTCACAACTATAATGAAGGCTCCAAATGCTGAGACAGTCCACGTTGTTGCCAACTGTGTTAAGGTCAAGGTTCCCATGTGTTCTGGAAAATAACATTTTTTAAGCACCAAGCAGGGCAGGTCTTAGCATTCTTACGACGTGAGTGAAAGTAAAAGCACTAGAAACATCAAAGAAACAGGACTAGATCCTTGTCCTCAAGGAGCTTAAAGTCTAGTCATCAGTCTAATGGGGACTCCAACACATAATTTTAACACGTGAGGCAGCGCCCACAGCCTCATTTAAGGAAAAGCAGCCTCATACCTTGCTGGGGAATATCTGAAATAT
>NW_007221471.1:0-690 GCF_000164805.1 Carlito syrichta | reverse complement strand
TGCATCCTATGAAGCAGGAATCCAAAATGCAAAATCTAAATAAAGCCAGCAGACCCCTTCTGGGAAGACAGAGAAATGGGAGACACAGCAACCCTGGAAGGTGAGCAGACCCCAGACAGCTCGCCCCTCCTGCCCAGGGCTGCAGATATGCCCCTCTAAGACTTGGCTACCTCGAGGATCATTAAATGCTTTTAGCAAAGCTGTCTCCAAGGAGCAACTGGCTTTGAAAGCCAAATTGAAAAAGGTCCATCTGATCATGTAATCGGAGAGAAAGTAGGATCCGTGCCATGATAACACATTAGAGGCATTTGGAGATGAAAGAAAGGAAGGGGTGGTCTCATAATTAGCAGGGGCCTGAGAGTGCAAAGAGGGGATGTTTCTGGAGGCAACATTGGAACTCACTTAGCATCAGATGCCACCAGTCTCTCCCCACATGACTCTAAACACGGAAAGAATTTGCCAAGCACACCTTGCCTAAGTCTTATGTGGGTTTCTTCATGTCTACAGTACTTCCAACAGTGCACTTTAAAACCATGATTCTCAACAAAGGGCAGTTTTGCTTCCCAGGGGACATTTGAAATGGAGACATTTTTTGTCTCAACAGGGATGGGTTTTCTATTGGCATCCAGTGAGTATAGGTCAGGGAAGCTACTAAACATCTTATGATGTAAGATGACCCGCACAATAAAG
>NW_007221470.1:0-2047 GCF_000164805.1 Carlito syrichta | reverse complement strand
CACAGGCAGAAATGTGGAGCTTCCTTCTTTTAATGGCTAGGATCATAGGGCTTGGAATAAGATGATCTGGCCTCCCAAGCTGGTTCTATCCCTCATCAGAAAAGTAACTTTGGACAAGTGATTTAACCTCTCTGAGCCTGTTTTCTCCTCTGTAAAATGGAGATACTGATAGTATCCTTACAATGTAGAGATTACATGAGTTAAGCAAAATTCTTTATATTCTGGGAAGTGCTAAGAGGCAAACTTTCAGATGGTAAACCATACTCCAGCTTTTGCTCTCATTCACCCCTTTGCATGGGGGCTGTGAGTTTGGTGAGGGCAGTACCATGCCATGTAGGATATGTCTCTGTCCTTGGCAAAGGTCTGGTCACTTCAGGTGAGGAGAGGTCATGTGATCAATAATGTGTACCTTACCTTCTCTGCTACTTCCTTTTCAAGTCACCCTATCTTAATTATTCCCAGAACTTATGGTTGATTTATTAGGAAGCAGCAGGGAAGCCTGGTTGGAAGGGATCATTGTCTTACCCATCTTCACAGTGTGACCTTTTCCTGAAGCTGGTCAGGGAACCATTTGGGCTAGTTGGATACAAGGCTACTAAGTACAAAATACTGACTACCAACCAGGAAGCTTCATCCTAGTCATCTGGTTTAAAAGTAGCTATTGTAGTTCCTTAAATAAGTAAAAATCTTGGCCAAAAGGAGACCAAAAAGTTTAGCCTGACTGAATTTTGAATCCATCTGTAAACTAGAAAAAGAAGGAACAGGAAGACTCACCATGAGAAAATATCAATAGTCCCAGTGTGAGAAGGCTCAAAGAGTCTGGCCTGAAGCTTGAGCTACCACAGCAGTGAAATGGTTTCTAATTTTAGAAATATTAAATAACTGATAATGATATGACCTTGTTAAAGAACCATGTTGGGGGGAAAAAAGGGAACACTGTTAAAAATAGCATACAGTCTCCCAGCTGAAGGTTCCAGGTAAAATGTGAGTTCACAACTATAATGAAGGCTCCAAATGCTGAGACAGTCCACGTTGTTGCCAACTGTGTTAAGGTCAAGGTTCCCATGTGTTCTGGAAAATAACATTTTTTAAGCACCAAGCAGGGCAGGTCTTAGCATTCTTACGACGTGAGTGAAAGTAAAAGCACTAGAAACATCAAAGAAACAGGACTAGATCCTTGTCCTCAAGGAGCTTAAAGTCTAGTCATCAGTCTAATGGGGACTCCAACACATAATTTTAACACGTGAGGCAGCGCCCACAGCCTCACTGAGGAAAAGCAGCCTCATACCTTGCTGGGGAATATCTGAAATATTGCTGCTGCATCCTATGAAGCAGGAATCCAAAATGCAAAATCTAAATAAAGCCAGCAGACCCCTTTCTGGGAAGACAGAGAAATGGGAGACACAGCAACCCTGGAAGGTGAGCAGACCCCAGACAGCTCGCCCCTCCTGCCCAGGGCTGCAGATATGCCCCTCTAAGACTTGGCTACCTCGAGGATCATTAAATGCTTTTAGCAAAGCTGTCTCCAAGGAGCAACTGGCTTTGAAAGCCAAATTGAAAAAGGTCCATCTGATCATGTAATCGGAGAGAAAGTAGGATCCGTGCCATGATAACACATTAGAGGCATTTGGAGATGAAAGAAAGGAAGGGGTGGTCTCATAATTAGCAGGGGCCTGAGAGTGCAAAGAGGGGATGTTTCTGGAGGCAACATTGGAACTCACTTAGCATCAGATGCCACCAGTCTCTCCCCACATGACTCTAAACACGGAAAGAATTTGCCAAGCACACCTTGCCTAAGTCTTATGTGGGTTTCTTCATGTCTACAGTACTTCCAACAGTGCACTTTAAAACCATGATTCTCAACAAAGGGCAGTTTTGCTTCCCAGGGGACATTTGAAATGGAGACATTTTTTGTCTCAACAGGGATGGGTTTTCTATTGGCATCCAGTGAGTATAGGTCAGGGAAGCTACTAAACATCTTATGATGTAAGATGACCCGCACAATAAAGAACTATTCAGCTCAAATGTCAAGAGTTCTGAGGTTGAG
>NW_007221469.1:0-2047 GCF_000164805.1 Carlito syrichta | reverse complement strand
ATATTAAATAACTGATAATGATATGACCTTGTTAAAGAACCATGTTGGGGGGAAAAAAGGGAACACTGTTAAAAATAGCATACAGTCTCCCAGCTGAAGGTTCCAGGTAAAATGTGAGTTCACAACTATAATGAAGGCTCCAAATGCTGAGACAGTCCACGTTGTTGCCAACTGTGTTAAGGTCAAGGTTCCCATGTGTTCTGGAAAATAACATTTTTTAAGCACCAAGCAGGGCAGGTCTTAGCATTCTTACGACGTGAGTGAAAGTAAAAGCACTAGAAACATCAAAGAAACAGGACTAGATCCTTGTCCTCAAGGAGCTTAAAGTCTAGTCATCAGTCTAATGGGGACTCCAACACATAATTTTAACACGTGAGGCAGCGCCCACAGCCTCACTGAGGAAAAGCAGCCTCATACCTTGCTGGGGAATATCTGAAATATTGCTGCTGCATCCTATGAAGCAGGAATCCAAAATGCAAAATCTAAATAAAGCCAGCAGACCCCTTTCTGGGAAGACAGAGAAATGGGAGACACAGCAACCCTGGAAGGTGAGCAGACCCCAGACAGCTCGCCCCTCCTGCCCAGGGCTGCAGATATGCCCCTCTAAGACTTGGCTACCTCGAGGATCATTAAATGCTTTTAGCAAAGCTGTCTCCAAGGAGCAACTGGCTTTGAAAGCCAAATTGAAAAAGGTCCATCTGATCATGTAATCGGAGAGAAAGTAGGATCCGTGCCATGATAACACATTAGAGGCATTTGGAGATGAAAGAAAGGAAGGGGTGGTCTCATAATTAGCAGGGGCCTGAGAGTGCAAAGAGGGGATGTTTCTGGAGGCAACATTGGAACTCACTTAGCATCAGATGCCACCAGTCTCTCCCCACATGACTCTAAACACGGAAAGAATTTGCCAAGCACACCTTGCCTAAGTCTTATGTGGGTTTCTTCATGTCTACAGTACTTCCAACAGTGCACTTTAAAACCATGATTCTCAACAAAGGGCAGTTTTGCTTCCCAGGGGACATTTGAAATGGAGACATTTTTTGTCTCAACAGGGATGGGTTTTCTATTGGCATCCAGTGAGTATAGGTCAGGGAAGCTACTAAACATCTTATGATGTAAGATGACCCGCACAATAAAGAACTATTCAGCTCAAATGTCAAGAGTTCTGAGGTTGAGAAACTTTGGTTTAGAATAATGGCTGAGCATGGTGACTCACACTTGTAATCCCAGCACTTTGGGAGGCTAAGGTAGAAGGACTGCTTGAGCCCAGAAGTTTGAGATCAGCCTGGACATCATAGTGAAACCTCATCTCAAAAAAAAAGAAATAAAAGAAAAAATAGCCAGGACTTGTGGCACATGCTTATAGTCCCAGTTACTCGGGCGACTGAGTTGGAAGGATTTTCTGAGTCCAGGAGGTTGAGGCCATGGTGAACTATGATCATACCACTGCACTCCAGCCTGGACAACAGAGTGAGACTCTGAAACCCTCAAAAATAATAATAATAATGAATGTTTCCTGACATTTCACAATTTTCAGGCTTCTTTTATTTTATATTTTTTAAACAAAAGAAATTAGTTTACCTTATCATCACTACAGTAATGGAAAGTTCCCAGCAATCAAGATGTTCCAGTGGTATTTACTCATTCCATTAGGGGGTCTCATAAAACAGACAGCTTGGGGAGGGCAAAGGGGTACTGCAACACTGTCAGAGTCAAAATGAGATTTCATTTTGTGCCTTCATCTGAGGTCATCAAAGGCCCCGCCAGATCTCACAGTCTGAAACAAGGTTTTGGAAAAGTCAAATGCCAGAACCTATGATTTCCTATCTACTGGGAGTAAGTGGGACCACACTACAGCCCCCCAAAATCTTTGCAAATGGTAGATTGGATTATGTGATTATCTTTTTGAAGATTTGAATGGCTCCCCACTGCCAACAAGACAAAAATAATGCATTGTTCTACTCCATCTGGTTCCTACCATTTCTCCACCTATGTCATTTTCCAGATCTTCCCAACTCGCATCTTTTATCCCAGTCATGCTGAACGT
>NW_007221468.1:0-2047 GCF_000164805.1 Carlito syrichta | reverse complement strand
CAAATTGAAAAAGGTCCATCTGATCATGTAATCGGAGAGAAAGTAGGATCCGTGCCATGATAACACATTAGAGGCATTTGGAGATGAAAGAAAGGAAGGGGTGGTCTCATAATTAGCAGGGGCCTGAGAGTGCAAAGAGGGGATGTTTCTGGAGGCAACATTGGAACTCACTTAGCATCAGATGCCACCAGTCTCTCCCCACATGACTCTAAACACGGAAAGAATTTGCCAAGCACACCTTGCCTAAGTCTTATGTGGGTTTCTTCATGTCTACAGTACTTCCAACAGTGCACTTTAAAACCATGATTCTCAACAAAGGGCAGTTTTGCTTCCCAGGGGACATTTGAAATGGAGACATTTTTTGTCTCAACAGGGATGGGTTTTCTATTGGCATCCAGTGAGTATAGGTCAGGGAAGCTACTAAACATCTTATGATGTAAGATGACCCGCACAATAAAGAACTATTCAGCTCAAATGTCAAGAGTTCTGAGGTTGAGAAACTTTGGTTTAGAATAATGGCTGAGCATGGTGACTCACACTTGTAATCCCAGCACTTTGGGAGGCTAAGGTAGAAGGACTGCTTGAGCCCAGAAGTTTGAGATCAGCCTGGACATCATAGTGAAACCTCATCTCAAAAAAAAAGAAATAAAAGAAAAAATAGCCAGGACTTGTGGCACATGCTTATAGTCCCAGTTACTCGGGCGACTGAGTTGGAAGGATTTTCTGAGTCCAGGAGGTTGAGGCCATGGTGAACTATGATCATACCACTGCACTCCAGCCTGGACAACAGAGTGAGACTCTGAAACCCTCAAAAATAATAATAATAATGAATGTTTCCTGACATTTCACAATTTTCAGGCTTCTTTTATTTTATATTTTTTAAACAAAAGAAATTAGTTTACCTTATCATCACTACAGTAATGGAAAGTTCCCAGCAATCAAGATGTTCCAGTGGTATTTACTCATTCCATTAGGGGGTCTCATAAAACAGACAGCTTGGGGAGGGCAAAGGGGTACTGCAACACTGTCAGAGTCAAAATGAGATTTCATTTTGTGCCTTCATCTGAGGTCATCAAAGGCCCCGCCAGATCTCACAGTCTGAAACAAGGTTTTGGAAAAGTCAAATGCCAGAACCTATGATTTCCTATCTACTGGGAGTAAGTGGGACCACACTACAGCCCCCCAAAATCTTTGCAAATGGTAGATTGGATTATGTGATTATCTTTTTGAAGATTTGAATGGCTCCCCACTGCCAACAAGACAAAAATAATGCATTGTTCTACTCCATCTGGTTCCTACCATTTCTCCACCTATGTCATTTTCCAGATCTTCCCAACTCGCATCTTTTATCCCAGTCATGCTGAACGTCTTGTCTTCTCCAGGATGGAGCACTCCTGTCACACTTCTTTTCTTGTCTCTACCAGCAAGGTCCTCCTTTCCAACTAACTCCTAGTTGTCATCTAGTCATTATCTCCTGGTCCTGTCCCTGCCCTACACCCCAGCCTGAGTTTGATGCCCTTCTTGTAGACTTCTAGAGAAACCTGTATGTTTCAGAACCTACAGTCCAGAACCTACTGTCCTGTCAAATAATTATGCATCAACTCTGGGCACTTTGAACAGAAAGTTTCCTGTTCATCTCTGCATGTCCATCAGTGATTCTACAACCTCCATAACTGGTACAAGTCTTGGATCCTTAACAAGCTTTCAACTGCTGTTTGGGAAAGGAGAAAAGTACAGAAGGAGAGAAGAAAGGGGGATGAGGAGGGAAAGAGAAGAAAAGAAAGAGAAGGAAGGAGGGAAGGAAGCAGAGAAAGGGGCAAATGAGAGAGAGAAAGAAGGGAAGAAAAAAGCGAAGTCAGGAGGGAAGAGAGTGGACTGTGAAGGAGGAAGGAGTAGATGTAGGGAAAGAAAGAGCAAAGAAGAAGAAGGGAGGGAGAGGGGAAAGGAACAAAGAAAGAGAAAAAAGAACTCTGCAACTGTCTCTTGCTCAGAAAATATTTTTCTGCTCTCAGACTTAAGCCAAAGTCCTCCATCAGATCTCTTCAAA
>NW_007221467.1:0-8426 GCF_000164805.1 Carlito syrichta | reverse complement strand
CGGCACACGCCTGTAGTTCCAGCTACTCGGAAGGCTGAGGCAGAAGGATCACCTGAGCCCAGCAGGTCGAGGCTACGGTGGCCGTGAGCGTGCCACTGCACTCCAGCCTGGGCGACAGAGTGAGACTCGCACTCCCCCCACCCGCAAAAAAGAAGAGGAATCTTCCTGACCAAGGGATGAAAGCTGTGGAGTGCTGAGCTGGCTCTCACTAGAACGTAAGAGCTCACTGTTAGATTTTCAGCACTTTTGTGAGCCAGCTGTTAAAAACAACCATTATTAAAAATCTAAATTTTATAAACCAACACTCATATCCATTATATTTAAAACCAACATACTACACCCTTGAAGATAATCAATCTCTAGGGTTTTTTTTTTACATGTTACTAATATCTGTGTTACAGTGTTTATTTATATTTATTGTATGCAGATGGTGGAAACACATCTCTTCCCAACTTTGCATTCATTGACATCACTTTGGTATGTTGAAATCTGCAAATGTGACAACCTAGGGCATTTTACCCACCCCTCCTTCCCCCTAAGAGCCAGTCGCTAAACTTTACCTGCACATTACTGGGTGTGTGTGTGTGTGTGTGTGTGTGTGTGTGTGTGTGTGTGTGTGTCCAGTGTCACATCAGAATAGCCCTGCGTGGAAATAGCAGTGGCCTCAGACAAAGGGCACAAGGAAAAGGGCCTCACTCCTTCCCCAAACATACATCACTTTATTGCTTTTTCCTTTCCTCTTCTCGTGCCACATCCCTTAACCAAAATATACTTTCTCTTTATCCCAACACACTGTGAAACTGTGGTGTGCCTAGAACACTATTTCATAGCAGGGTCTTAGTTCCTTTCCAGGTACTTCTGCTTCCTTCCTCCAGGAATATGTGGATTTGTTCATGTGTCACTGAGAGAAGATGGGCTTTGGAATCACTTATTTAAGTTCCAAATCAGGGAAGGAAGGAAGGAAGGAAGGAAGGAAGGAAGGAAGGAAGGAAGGAAGGAAGGAAGGAGGGAGAGAGGGAAGGAAGGGAGGAGGGAGGAAGGAGGGAAGAAGGAGATGGACTTCAGTGTTGCTCCAAGCCTTGAGTGAATTTGCCTGTTTGTTTCTCTGCCATCAGATGGAGAATATAAGAACCCTGACTTCTCAAGGCCTCAAAATAGAAAGGACTAATAGTAATTGAATGGCAGCGCAATCAATCATCTTGAGCAAAATAAAAGGAGGGAAGGAAGGAGGGAGATAGCAGCATAGGAAAGAGTCCATATTCGGGGATGTGAAGTTGAGCTTTCTCCCTGCCTGGATGTGTTGGTGATGGTGGTGTGGGACCAGGGAGGGGAGCAGGGAGAAGGCTCCAGTTCTTCATTTGTTTAGAACATTGGAGGGCTGAGAAACCAGTACAGATAAAAAAGATCTGATCAGTGACTACCTCCATATTGTTACTCTGAGTAACAAATAAAGGGACTACTTTCGAAAATCGCTTCTGACTGATGTCCACTACTTTGAGTTTTGAACCTTTTATTCAATGCTTTGTAGAAAAAAAAAAGAAAGAAAAGGAATTATTGGATAATCAGGGGCCTGATAAAGACAAGGGAATGTTCTCTAATTTGGGGGTTAAAATTTCCCCCAAAATATACACTTTTGCAACTCATTTTCACTCTTTGACTGTGTACCCTCACAGGTGATCATTTTCACTCTTTGAATGTGTATCCTCACAGGTAACATGGCAATAATAATGCTTTGCTTGCAGAGTTGCTGTGAGGTTGAATGAGCTCAGTACAGTGAGCATGAGATAAATAAAAGGTAATGATGCTTCCTCATATTCCATAGGTCCTTCCAAAATAAGGTCTGAGTGTAATTCATTTCTCCTCTTTTATTTTTCTTGTCCAGATTAGCCTCAGTTTCCCCTACCGTAAAATTCACATTGGACTAGAATAAAACTGGCAGTCCATTGGACAAAGTTGTCCTTCATTCATGTTTGGTTTGGCCCACTATAGGGCTTAAAATAGAAAACTTGAGCTAACATTTGTAAGTTGGGTAATTTTACATAGAAATCTAGAAATTCCTCTTCTCTTGAAAAAAAGTCGATTTGGCCACCATGAGTCTACATCCCTACATGTCCACAGTTGCCTAGAGCCAAGCAGCAGCTGACCCCTTAAGTAAAGCATTCACTATCTTTTTGGCCAGAGCCCATCAGACCTGCTCTATTCATTTACATAATCAGCTTGGTCCTACATGCATTGCGACTTGTGGCCCTCTGGATGACTGGAAACAGTCTATCATCCCAGGCAAAGGGTAGGAACTTAATTGCGCAATGAATAAATACCCTACTCTTTTTTCTCTACTATTTTTCTAATCTGGCCATGTTTTTTTTAAAAATCCTACCTATTGAGTAAGGGATTCTCACTTTGAAACATGAATTGAACAAGTCTGTCAGAGCCAGGATAGTCTAGGTTATACCGTGGTAACAAACAACTCGTATATCACAGTGCCATTCAGCAACACGGATTTATTATTTGTTCACATACACAAACCCAGACACAAAGTGAAAACATCCTCATGTTTTCCCATGCATGGATACGTACGTGAGTGCATAGGTATGTCTGCAATCATGAGACAAATGAAAACTCTGGCATATGAACTCACACAGAACCCCATTCGGTGACTAATCAACTTAGATTGTACAATCCTATCTTTATAAGAGACATAAAAAGGCCCCAACATCCAAAGAGATAAGGGATAGAGGTACAAGAATACACACTCTCGGTCAAGAAATTCCCCCATATAATAAAAAGGGTCTGAAAGTTTATAAAACACCCAAGGACTTAAAAAAAGAGATGTTAAGCATTTTGGACATTAACCATTGTGCACATTCAGAAACAGGATACCAATCAGGCAGTGCTCTATTGAGGCCTCTTCCTCTGGGCTCCTAGCTCAAGAGGGAGATGCACCCGAGATGTCCAATAGGCAGCGAGACGGAGCTGACTGGCCTGGGGCAGACAGAGGAGCTGGGGGGCTGGAGTCCTTTATCTCCAGTAAGAGCTGTAGACAGAAAGGAAGGGGCCAGAGCCAGGTCACATCGATGTCCCCTTTCAGCTCTCCTTTCTTTTAATGTCCCGCCCAACCCAAGATTTGTCACCTGTACTATCACATAGACCTCTTCCTCTCTGATCTCCCCATCTCCAGTCTAGCCTTTCCCCAATCCCTCACCACAGCCACCGCATCGTGAGTGTGTGTGTGTGTGTGTGTGTGTGTGTGTGTGTGTGTGTGTGTGTGAATCCCAGGGTCTCTGAAAATGCTCCTCCATAGCTCAGAAGAAGCATTCCCTGGCTCCTCGCCACTCACAGGTTCTGGTCTACCGGTCTAGCTTCCTAAGCCTAACCTGCTGAATCTCTGTGATTAGTAACCTCTCCAGCCTCGACCCCTTGGGTTCCAGCAGTTCCTCCAGGGTTGTTCCTTCACTCACACACTACGCCCCATCCAGCACTTTGGCCCAGGAATGCCCAGCCTTCCCACTCAGCCTCCCCAGGTGTTTATCTCTCCTCAGAGCTCCTCCAGCCCTTCCTCTTGGGGCATGTCATTGAGATTTAGCCATAAAACACAGCTTACCAAGGCATCCCAGGCTCCACAGCTAGACTGAAAGCTCCCAGGAGGCAGGGATCAGACTTCCTCCCAGACCAGGCCCTTACCACCTCTGTATGTTCTCCCCAGACCACAGCAGAGTCAGGGGTCTGAGCAGAAAGCTCTGGGCTGGGAGTCAGGAGGCCTGGTTCATCCACTTGATATACTGCATGCCTTGGGGCAGGTCCCTGCCATTCTCGGGGCCTCGAGTTCCTTGTTTCTTGACATCAGGGCACCGGACATTTGCTGATGTGCACAAAGCTCGATAAACTGAAGATTCCTCAAACAGCCCTCAACAGCCATCTCGGGAGTCAGACTGAAGAGCTTGAGTGCCTGGCCCCAGGGAGTTTCAACTCACCAACTTTGGTGTTTCCGTTAGAACCTGCTTACCACAACATGCCCCATTTCCCAGCTATCCCCACCTAGGGTTCTCCTTTTAAGGAGCAGGCTACCTAGTGGGCCACAGGGCTGGTGCAAGGAGATGGAGTCAGAAGCGGCCTGGAAAGAGTCTCTCAGAGTCAGCAGAGCCTCTGCAGCCTCCAGCTTTCGCTGCCACTCTGAGGAGGCAGAAACCAAAGGCTGGTCAGAGACTTTGGGGGCCTGCAAAGGAAAGAATATGAGAGAATGGGCACTGGGAAACCATACCTCCTCCCAATGCGACAAGTGCCCCTTCAGCCCCCAGTTCCCTGGAGACCCCCTACCCCCGAGGCCTTCTGCTCTTCCCATGCACTAAACTCCACCTCTCCCAGGGTTCTGGAGCCCACTACTTTCCCAGGACCTTTGGCTGCAGTAGAAGAGGATCAAGGGTGGCACAGGGCTGGAGGACCGGAGCTGAGTATCTAGAAAAAAGGAGAGGAGAGGCCAGGGGATTAAGTCCTCTGGAAGACACATACTACCAGTAGACAGAGAAAGGGGTTTGCAATATCTGGATGTGTGAATCCCAATGCCTACTGGACCATTAATAGTTGTAGCTGAGGCAAGTCCCTTCTCCTGCTTGGCCCGATTTCTTTTCCATGCCTCTTTTTTTCTCTCTCTTTCCCGAGACACTGATTCCTGCCAGCTTCTCCCCCCCCCCCCCAGGGCAACAGCGAAGACTGGGGGAATTCACAGGTGTCTGCATTTTGATTTGCAGATCACCAGGAGAGACGTGATTACTGTCCTTGTTTGGAGACTGGTTCTCGCCTCCATATTGCCAAATCCCCATGGGTCTTGAAGGACAAGCTTGGCTCGTCTTCAGAAAGCTTTCTCTGATGGCCTCTGGACTTTCCCCTGGGCCTCTGTGGTACTCACTATCATGGTCCCCACTTTTTAGCAGGACCTTCTATCCCGTCCATCTGTTTCATGTGAAATAACAACCCCCACTTGTTGAAGTCCTACTGTGTGGCAGGCCTTGTGCGAGTCCTCTTTCCAATGCTACAGGTATAGAATACTGCCCCCAGTACACCCTTAGAGAAATGGAGGCTCAGACACGTCAAGTCACTTGTCCAAAGTTTCACAAATGGGAAGTGGCAAACCTGGAAGAGCCCTGCCTTTGCCCATTAGTCTTAGATGCTGCCTTCTCCTTCCCCTTTTCCTCCTCCTCCTCCTCCTGCTCCCTCCCATGGCATCAAGCATAAGGTTGGGAACACAAAACACTACCAGCTCCATGGTCCCCACTCTACTCACCTGCCAGACGGGGCAAGAGGCCCCTGGGGCTCCTCGGAAGAGGAAACCATCAATTGCTGCTCCAAAGTCGCTGAAGTGCAGGTCAGAGACAAAGGTTCTGGGGGCAGGCCGAGCAGCAGAGCCCCTTGGGAGCTCTTCTGCAGGGGCAGAGAGCACAGGTTAAAGCCAAGTACCCAGGAGGCCACGGAGAGAGGAGGTGTGGATATGCTTTGAGATGAAGATAGGGGCCTAGATGCCAGAGCTCTGAAGACCTTGAAGACCAGCAAGTCTTAACTTTCATTTTGCACAGGGGAAATTGGGGCCCAGGGAAGAGAAGTGATCTTTCCCAAGGTTACATGACAAGTTGGTGGAAGGGTTGGAGGTGGAACCTGTGTCCTTGGGACTCAGTGAAGGGGGTCGCAGCAGTGGCTGAGTGGGAGCCTTGCCCACTGGCCACCGACTCCCCTTTACCTCCTCTGGGGATGTACAGATGTGGGTCTCGGGTTGCAGCACGTTGTTCTCCTTCTCCGCTGTGAAATACCAGGGGAAGCTCTGGTGAGCCTTTCCCCTGTCCTCACCCCACCTCAGCCCACCCCCAATCTGAAGTCTCATCTCATCATGGGCCTTTTTTACACCCTCCCGACATTACTTCTTCTTACACAGATAACATTGATGATATTTTACACTTGGGAAAACGAAGGTCCTGGGAGTAACTTGCCCCAGGCCACACTGCAATTTGGTGGTGACAGGATTGATGACGGAAATGCTCGTTTTTCCTCCACCCAAACGGAGGCTCCCTCCCTGGCCAGAGACACTCACTGAGGACTCCTGCTTTGATGGCCAAATTCTTGACACGGATGTGAGCTTTGGGAGCGGCAGCCATACTCCTTATCAGTGCTTGAGCCAGGTGCCTCTTTATCTGTGCCCGCTGCTCCCTCTTCCAGTCACTCACAGCAGGTAGGACCATGTGGTGTTCCCTAAAGTGGAGGATTGCAGGTCTAAGGTTAGTCACATTTAGAGGAGGCCTCACCCCTCGCCATCTCAGACACCATACTCACGAGAGGAGGGCACATTTGTGACACTTGCAGTCCTGGAAGAGGCAGAAATGCTTGTGGCCCCGGATTTGGGTAGTGATGCCATGGTTGTGGCAGCGGTCACAGTGACCTATAGCTCTTCTGGGGCCAAGATCAACCCCCCATGGGGCTCCAGTCTCATGCCCTGTGGTGCATTCGGAGTCAGAGGAGCAGCAGGGCACAGCAGGTATTTCTTTGGGTTCCATGGTTCTAGGGTCAGGAGTGGAGGTCAGAATGGCCACATGGTCCCTTACCCCCAAACGTACTTCCCCTGCCCTTGGAAAGCCCTATCTGAGGTGGCTGGATTCTTCTTATCCATCCTGATCACTGCTGGAATCAGATTACTGCCTCCTACGCCACCCCTCCCCACCTTCTCCCGTGGCTTTCCCCTGCCTTCACCTCAGTCACCTTGCACATGCTGTCTCCTTCCCAGGAAGCCCCACTCATGCATAGCCTCCTCCCAAGAAATTCTTGGCATGCGTCCAGTACTCACTCCATCCTATCATTATCCTCCTGTGTACCTTCACTCCACCACAGACCCCATTTTCAGGCACAGACGTGCACGCCTGTGCCCCTTTCAATGATGACTACACTCCCTTCTTTATTTGTTATCCTGTACTCTGCCAAACCCAACTATTATCATACCTGGCATCCACTTCAACAATTCTCTTGCCCCCTGCATTCAATTCCATCCCTAGTCTCTTCTACACTCTATATTCAACTCCCCCCCCCACATTTCATTCTGTTTTTTTTCCTTGCACCCCACCTTCAACTTAATGGTTTCCTTCCTCTCCCTTTAAGCGGATTTCCCTCTTGTACCCCATGAAATTGTACTGCTCTCCTGTATCCCTGGCCCTCTTTCGAGTATTATTTGCATTCAACCCTTCATTCATTCCCTTGATTCTTTATTCCGCAGGTATTCATTGAGCCCCCTATGAAATGTCAAGCTCTGATCTAACCAGTGGGCAACTCCTCGGTGCAGTAATTTTTCTCTTGGACCAACACACTCTCTCTGCTTTCATGTAAACCCATGCAATCCCTCCACAGCCTCCCAACGACATTCCATACTTCTCGTCCCAGCCACACTTCGAGAATTGCGTTTGAACACACCATCTCTCCTCCCCCCATAACCCCCCCCCCGCGCGCGCGCTCCAGCCCCACACACAGTGTCCCGCCAACCCAGACTCTACCACTTCCTGAGGAAACCCAATCATTCACTCACGCCCGCACCTCGGAATCAAAAACAGGCGCAGGAGTCCTGCTCCAGTGACCAGAGGCCAGGGCTCAGGGAGTTGGGGCAAGGGGCCCTCCCGAAGGGTTCCACCAGAGGTAGGGGAGGAATGGGATGTTGGGAATGGGTGGGAGTACCCTACTTGGGTGGAGGAGACGTGAAGGAGTTGGGGATCTGGAGCACAAGGGTGGGAGGAAATGAGAGATACGGAGAACGAGGGTCTTATTCCTGATGTCAGTCTGTGGTTACCCCAGCCTCCAGCACGTCAGGATCAGCTAGTTGGGACCGGAGGTCTGAGGGGAAGACACAGCTTCTGCTGCCTTTCCCGCCCTTGCCACAAAGACCAATGAGCTTCAGCGCCACCTTCGCCCCTGTGGCTGGTGACCAATGAGCATCGAGATCCCCTGACGCTCGCGCGCTGTGGTCATGACCCCTTCGCCTCCCCGCAGCGTCTGCGTACTGTTCTAGGCCTGTCGGGAAATTTTGAAGTGAGATCTGGCTTTATGCTCCCAAAAGCTTGTTTCTCAGAGAAGTCTCCCTTCGGACCTGAAATATTTTGTGTGCATGCAGTTTTAACTCATGTACTTGGTATTCTGCAACTTACCTTTAAATAATTCAGGATGTTTTAAAGATCAACTCATATTCCTTTGCCAGGGATTCTCAATCAGGAATGGCTTTGCATCGCATCGCCCCCCCCCCCCCCCCCCTGGACGCAAAGGAGTCACCATTGCACTCTCAGGGATGCAGGAGTGATTTTTGCACCCCAGGGAACATTTGCCAGTGTCTGGAGACATATTTGTGTCTCTGTTTCTGAACTCCCTGATATGTTCCGTAGATAAATTTATCTATTCCTGTGCCAATACTA
>NW_007221466.1:0-12075 GCF_000164805.1 Carlito syrichta | reverse complement strand
GGCTTGGCAGCATTCGGCTTTAAATATTTCAGTTCAATGAAAGCTACTGGAGAGTGACAACTTTGAGAGCAAAGGTGGTAACATGCATCTTTGCTTCCAGAGCTCTTGTTGTGGTCCCTTTCACATGGTTGGTGACCAACAACGTTATTTATTGAGAGATACAGAAGTTCCAAGTGCAGAGGACCACATAGCAACAGACACTCTGATAGACAAGTATAATGAAAAGTTGGTCAGAAAGCAAAATTGACAAGGCAATTCTCTCCTGAAAATTCTCTCCTCCATAAAAGTGATGAGAAAACTGGCAATCATCATCATCATCATCATCATCACCACCATCATCATCATCATCACCATCATCAGAATGTAGGTTTTCAGAAATTTGGAAATTTGCCTAAAGTTGGTGGCAACCTTGGGCATGTTCATTGAAGAAAAACAACGGAATCTTGGTGGGAACAGCGAATGATGTGGCATTTAAACTAGCCCTATTGTTTCCATGGCCCTCTATGCAACTCAGTGGTAGTCTTGAATATCAACAGCCTGCAATCTTGGTAGAAAGCAGCAGACTGGCAGCCACTGGAGGGAGCAGAATGGACGTGGAGCTTCTGCAAAGCCTCATTCCCAAGAATTGCCACTATTTGATCAGTCTTGTATTTAAGAATGCTGAGTGATCAAAATACGATTCACAGACAAGTAGTAAACTTACAGCTGTATGAGTGAATATTAAGTACTTAAAAAGTTTTACATTTTGTGTCTATTTCTCCAAGACAAGAGCACCTCCTTCTGCCAAGCTAACATCCTCTGGTTCTACCTCACTCTACTCACCTTTAACCGTGTGCCACTATGCACATTTTAAATTGAACTATTTAGGGCTTTTCATTATTGTCTTAGGGAGCCAATAAAGCAACAACCTTGTATTTGAAATGAAGCCAAAAAAAGGCTTTTCGCTGAACACCAACAAAAGGCTTGAAATTATACAGAGTACGTTATCTGACTATGACATAAGTAAATGAAAAACCAATAGCTGAAACATATCAGAAAGTTGAAAAAGTTTGGAAATTAAACAGGAAAATTTTACTATCCCATAAATCAGAGATGAAATCACAAAGTAAATTAGAAAATTTGGGGCACTAAATGAAAATACACATATGAAAAACTGTGAGATGCAGCAAGACTGTGAAAGTCAATTAATTAATGTCTTTAAATGCTCATCTTAAAAAAGAATCAAAGCCTAAAATCAATAAGCTAAAAGTATACTTTTAAAGGCTAAAAATGCATAAGAGGAGGAGGAGGAAGAGGAGGGTAAATCCAAGGTAAGTAGAAGGAAAGAACTAATAAAGAGCAGAAATCAATCAAGTAGAAAATGAGCAAGCTATACAAAAAGAAAACTGTTGAAATAAATAACTGCTTCTCTGAAATGATCAAAACAGTTAATAAAACTCTAGATTGACTGGTCCAAAATAAAGAGGACATTCTCCTTATCAAAACTGAAAGTGTGGTGAGCATAATGGATCCTACAAACATTAAAAAATAATGATGGAATGTTTTGAGTGAATTTATTCCAATAAATTCAACAACCTTGGTGAAATGGTATCTTAACAGGTACCAAAGACCAAAACTGAATCGCAAAAAGGTAGATTATCTACATGGGCCTGTATGTACTGCAAATGTACTGCAAACTAAATGCGTGATTACAAGTGACATCAACAATGTGGCAGACTAGAAAGCCCCAGATTCTTGTTCCCCCATGGAAACAGCAAAGAAAAATACCCAAAAGACTGGATAAAGTAACCTTATAAAAGGTCTGAAAACCAGTCAGAGACCTACGGCAACCAAAAGAATGCCAAATCGAGGAAAAAACCACACTCCAAGGGTAGAAAACAGCGTGGAATTTTTATACATCCTTGCTTCATTCTCTCCCCTGCATGGCATGGAGCTGCTGAGAGAAAAAAGTCCAATTCCTGGTTCCTTCACTGAAGACAAAAGGAGAGGAGAGGAGTTTGTTTGCGACATCCTAGCCTATCTGAGGGCTGCCCTAAGGATTCCCTCTTGCCTGACTCAGAGCTCAGACAGGAAATAGGACCATTGTTTGGATCTCAGGCAGGAAGCCATGGAAAGCAGCAGAGGGTGTACAGGTGTGCTAAGGGCCTTCCCAGGACAAAGAGGAAGCAACGTAGCTAGTCAATGTCTAAGTGTGCATGCATAACCCTGTTACAACCCTGTGCCATAACATATCCAGTCGAAATGTATGTTGCCATATAAGGGAGACAAAGGGGCTAGAATGTAAAAAGAAGTTAGTGAAAAGTATATAAGGCAGCACCCCACTACGTTCGGGGCTCAGCCTTTGGATGTGAATCCGCTGGGCCACTGCCGGCACAAACTAACGCTGCTTCCTGGCAAAGAAACCTCGGTGTCCTGCCTCTCTGTAAAGGGTTCTACCACATCTCTGGGGACTCACCTGGGACACGGAAACAGTGATTTCACCTCCCTTTCACTGGGGTGTGGCTCCCAGGACGCCGGGAGAGGTGACCTCGCCTGGTGCCAGTGGACCGATTGATCGGTAGGGGACTAGCCCTCCCGGTGTGACAGGTCAAGGACCCCAGGAGCACAGAGGAACCCGGCGAGGCCCAGAAGCCAGCCAGGGGAGCGCTGCCCATCAGACTGGTAAGAACTCGGGTGCGATTTGGTAAGTCTGCCCCTAATAGGCAGAAGGGGAGCCTGATCACCTCCCAGAGTTGCCCAAGCAGCCCCACAGGGGACAAAACCGCGACTCTAGGGTGCTGGGCAGCAGGTTGGAAACCTTGTGTGAGTGCGAGTGAATGAGATGCTGCTTGGTGACAGAGAGTAGAGTCTCAATCCACGGATCCATGGCGACCTCATAGGGCTTAGGGCAGTAGTAGCATCAGGAAAAAAACTAGTCGGGGGCTTATACCGACCTGCCAATTGGTAAGAGGCGCCGGAAATATCTCCACCAGGAGAGCGAGCGGCCAGAGACTGAGGAAGCGAGTACTCACCCCTTCCCTTTCCTTTTCTCCTGCGTGATTGTCATCTTTTAGAGGGAGGGAATGGGTGGCAAACAGAGTAAGCTTACCTCCCTAGAGTGTATGATGAAGAATTTCAAAAAGGGATATTCAGGGGACCATGGTATTAAGTTGACTCCCAGAGAGCTCCGGACATTCTGTGAAATAGATTGGCCTTCGTTCAGGGTGGACTGGCCCTCTGAGGGATCACCAGACAGAGAACTAGTTAGCAAAGTGTTTAGAGTCATTGTGGGGGACCAAGGCCATCCTGACCAATTCCCTTACATTGACTGTTGCCAAGATATAGTCCTTTCTCGGCCACCTTGGTTAAAAGTCTGTCTAGAAGAGAACTGTAAAATCATGATGGCCTGAATGACAGCACCCTCAAAATGCAGAACGGAGCCTGAGAAGCCCGTTCTGTCTGAGGAGTCTGAGGAAATCCCTCCACCCCATGGGAGGTTGCCCACACCCCTGAAGCCACCCCTCCCATGAAGTCACCCGCGACACCCTTGGCTGCAGCTACTCTGGAGCCTCTGGTTCTAACTCCGTACACTCTGGCCAGAAAGCACCAGGAGGACTTTGCCAGCAGCCCTCCACCCCACAGGCACTGAGAGGCCTTACGACTGCCACTGAAAGAAATTAAGGGGCCCCTCTACTACAGTCAAAACAGTCAGACCAAGGGGAACAACGTACTTTTATATATCAGCCCTTTACCACGACTGATCTCCTGAACTAGAAAAACCATACCCCCTCGTTCACTGAGAAACCTCAGGCCATGATTGATCTAGTGCAATCCACCATCCACACCCACAAGCCCACTTGGACTGACTGCCACCAGCTTCTCCTGACTTTGTTTAACACCGAAGAAGCCACCAAATTACTCAGCCTGCTTTAAAATGGTTAGAGGAACACGCCCCTGCAGGGACCGTGAATGCTCAGGCCTACACCTAGAATCAGGTCCCTGAGGAAGACCCCCAACGGGACCCTAACGATGGCCGGGAATTCCAAATGCTCGTGTATTACCAAGAGGCTCTTTTAGGCGGTATAAGCAAAGGAGGGGAAAAGGCTATGAACATGAGCAAAACCTCAGAGGTGCTCCAGGGACCTGAAGAAAGCCCAAGTTAATTCTACAGGAGGCTACGCAAAGCGTTTCGCCTTTACACCCCCTTTGACCCAGAAGCAGCTGAAAATCAGTGAATGGTTAATGCCGTTTTTGTCGGTCAGGCTCAGGGAAACATGTGATGCAAACTACAGAATTTAGAGGGCTTTGCTAGGATGAATGCTAGCCAACTATTAGAGGTTGCAAGGAAGGTATTCGTCAACCGAGACCAAGAGGCCCAAAGAGAAGCAGAGCGAAAAATGAAGCAAAAGGTAGATCTGTTTGCCGCTGCCCTGGTGAAACAGTCGGGACACTCCTGGAAAGCAGCCCTGCCAGGCCGGGGCTGAGGCCGGGGCTGAGGCCGGGGCCAGAGGGAAAAGCCGACAAGAAGAACCACCTCACCCAGAGATGAGATGGGGGCGGAGCCAATATGTGTGCTGTTTCCAAGAAGGCCATTGGAAAGACGAATGCCCAGAGAGTCCCAGGGGAAGAGGGAGAGGCCAGGTGGTCCGGGGATGGAACCAGCCCGCACCCCAACCATATGAGGCCCCCGAGAATGATTTTGTTGGCCTAGCTGCCGTGGAAAACTATGGAGAAGACTGGGACAGACCGGGTTCCATTTTGTTAGGTCCCTGAGAGACTGTGGTCCAAATGACCGTGGGGGGCCGGCCCCTTGACTTCATGGTAGATACTGGGGTGGGGCATTCTTTGGTAACTCAACCTGTGGGCCCCCTCTCGCAGAGGCAAGTCACTATTGTGGGAGCCATGGGTGACCGGGCTCGTCGCCCCTTCTTACAGCCCCAGCAATGCAATCTAGGTGGCCATGAAGTTACTCACGAATTCTGATATCTCCCCTGGAAAATAGAGCATTGGGGGGGGGGGGCTGTTTGAAAATACAGTTGTGGATTTCACTGAGCTTCCCTGAGTCTGAGGCTGCAAATATCTGTTAGTCTTTCTCTACCCAGCACTTTCTCAGGCTGGGTAGAGGCCTTCCCTACCCACACAGAGAAGGCACACGAAGTGGCCCGACTTCTCCTAAAAGATATCATTCTCCGATTTGGGATCCCAATCACCATAGGATCAAGCAATGGGCCGGCGTTCGTGGCTGAAATAATACCATTGGCGGCAAGGGAGTTGAGAATCACATGGAAATTACACACCGCGTACCATCCCTAGAGCTCCGGAAAGGTGGAACGGATGAATCAAACTCTAAAATCACAGGTAAGCAAACTGTGCCAGGAGACCCACCTACATTGGGACCCAGCTGTTGCCAATTGCTTTGCTAAAAATCAGGTCTAGCCCTACTAGAAAAACAGGGTTCTCCCCTTGTGAAATTCTTTACGGACGCCCTCCCCCCATTATCAGGGGTATATGAGGGGATCTAAAGGAAGTGGGCAACCTTACCCTGAGACAGCAAATGCAGGCCCTTGGCTCAACCCTAACCACTATACATCACTGGGTTAGGGATCGGTTACCTGTAAGCTTGACCACAGATGCCCACCCCTTTAAACCAGAAAATGCTGTATGGGAAAGAGAATGAAATGTCCAACCCATAAAGCCCCTTTTGGAGAGGTCAGTTCACTGTCATTTTATCTACCCCTACTGCAGTAAAGGTAGCCGAGGTGGCCCCCTGGATTCACCACAGCAGAGTGAAACCAGCCTCTCAAGACTGGGAATGTACTTCTGATCCATCAACACTGGGAAAGCTGACCATCCAGAGAAAACGAGTTGCAACCCTAGAAGCCTAGAGGACTGCAGCCCTGCTTTAGTCGCTCTAGAAGCTGACTAATCCGCGCATGGCAGAAGCTTGAGGAATCAATCATCCAGCAGGATAAATAGACTGTTCTTTTACCGTAATGTACTGTCACCTCTCATCCCTATCCATTGCTGTAATCCTCGCCTCAATCTTTGCCACAGGGTTAGCAAAAGCCACCCCTGCCGACTTGAAGCATGGAGAAAATGTTCCTCTAGCGCTCTTTTTCCTCTTGCGGGTAGGATGCTTTATTGCTATTGGATGCTTCTAATCCAGGCTCCTTTTGTTGACCTAAGTTCCCTGTCTTGCGATCCGTCTATTTGCATAATTCGGTCAGGTCAGGGAGTTACTTGGAACCTCCTTTACCACACCCATTTCTCTTGCCAGGGAGAAATCTCAAGGGCCTGCAGGCATATTAAGACCCCCTATTCTATCTGTCAACAAGGGAACCAGTACACTTGTTTTAACCCACAGTACTCCCCCAGTGAAGATTGGTTGGAAATCTGGTCCTCCCAAGGGGGAGTGGGGTGGGGATTCCTTGATCACCTGAACTCACATCACCAACTCCGGTAGACCGATATCAATACTTTTTGATGTGTGTGCAATTATAGGTTCTGGCCCGCAGGCATCAGTCATACGGAAGAAGCGTGCACTCATCATGGAGACACTGAGAACTTTTGATGTCCCATGCGAAGGTCTAGATTGGGAGTGGGAATACCGGCTGAATGACAAATACATGTGTAAGAAAAATGGTTTATGTGCCTATACACCTGACTTTCACTGCCCCAGCTGGAGCTGTGTCTCATGGGTCACCTGGAAAAAGGGAGACGCAATGGCACTCTTGCAAAGGGGAACTGCTCCGTCAGACTGTCAGTCGGGGGCCTGTAACCCTGTTAACTTTACCACTCTTAACCCGCAGAACCCCAAATGGCAACTGAGCTGCCGAATCGGCATTCGGGTCTAAGGGCAGGGCAAAGACCCAGGAACTACGCTACGTTTCAAAAGAATCACTACCACCCACCCATTCAGCCATATCCTATCAGGTCTTCCACTCCTTCTATGAAAAAAGAAACCTGTTCTTAGCCCTGGCAGAAACTATTGCCCAAACCTTAAAAGTCTCTTCTTGCTATGTATGTGAAGAAACCAACATGAGAAATCAAGGGCCTTGGAAAGCTAGGGAACTGAATCTCCACGAACCCTATAATGAAACAGGGCACCCTAGTCCTGCCACTGGGGTTTGGCTTCTTCAGGCCTCAATTATAGGGAAAAACTGTCTTGCTCGATGGGGAAAAATGTTAACACTTCTGTTGGAAGCCTGACATGCCTGGGCCAAAAATTCTATAGCTCAATGGCCCAGAAGACCCAATGGTGGGGGTTCCCAAACCACTCTGAACCAGACCCTCACCCTTTGTCTAGCTTCCCCACCTCCGACAGGACTGGGACAATGTCAACACAGACATTGAATGGCGGTCCCCGAGTGAATTGTATTGGAAATGTGAGAAGATAGCCTATACCATACTTCCCCCAAACTGGTCAGGATCTTGTGTGTTAGGGTCTATCCGTCCATCCTTCTTCCTGCTCCCGCTTGCCAGAGGGAAACATTTAGGAGTTCAAGAATACAAGGACTGGAAACCTCAAAGAAAATGGTGTGCCTTACAGATTGGCAACTGGAAAGATGCTGAGCGGCCCCCTGAGCATATCATCCAATACTATGGCCCGGCCACCTGGGTAGAGGATGGGTCCCGGGGATCTCGGTCCCCCATTTACATGCTCAACCGCAAAATTCAATTACAGGCGGTTGCTGAGATTATAACTAGTAAAACTGCAAAAGTCCTTAACATACTAGCTAAACAGCAAACCAAGATGCGCAATGCTATCTATCAGAAACGCGTAACCTTAGATTACTTGCTTGCTTCTGAAGGAGGAGTTTGTGAAACGTTTAACTTAAGCAACTGCTGCTTACAAATAGATGATGAGGGAAAGGTCAGTAAGAAAACAAAAATCACTAATCGAAAAAAACAAAAAACAAAAAACAGTGCTCATGTCCCAGTCCAAACCTGGAAAGACTGGAACTCCAGAGAATTCTTGGGGGTACGCTTCTCAACTTTTGGGGGATTCAAAACCCTCATAGGTGTCATGATTTGGGGAATTTGTCTAATCCTGCCCTGTCTGGCTCCCCTGGTTATAAGGTCTGCCTCCAGCCTCACTGAGGCCATGGTCAAAAGGAAAACGGCACACATGTAATGATGTTGTGGAAGCACCAACCCCTAAACCAAGGTGATGCTCTTTGACCCTAAAATGGCCCGAGCATCAAAGGAGGGGAATGTAGCAAGTGCCCTCCCAGAACAGAGAGGAAGTAACATGGCATAGTCAATGTCTAAGTGCACATGTGTAACCCTGTTACAACCCTGTGCCATAACATACCCAGTCAAAATGTATGTTGCCATATAAAAGAGACAAAGGGGCTAGAATGCAAAAAGAAGTTAGTGAAAAGTATATAAGGCAATGCCATGCTGCGTTCAGGGCTCGGTCTTTGGGTGTGAATCCGCAGGGCCATGGCCAGCACAAATAAACGCTGCTTCCTGGCAAAGAAGCCTTGGTGTCCTGTCTCTCTGTAAAGGGTCCTACCACCCAGGGACATGAAAACCGCCAGGGGATTGCAAAGCCATGGACGCCTGGAGGCAAGAGATTAAGTGCAGAATACCTATGGTCCCAAGAAGAAGACACTAGGAGACACTTTTGGAAAATGAGACATTTAAAAGCTAGGGAAAGTTTTTAAAAATTACAACCTTCTAATAACTACATATAATTAACTATTAATCATCCCTAAAGGCTTTGTTAAAGAAAAGAAAAAGACTATGATGACATTTTAAAAATTGAATTTGTAATACAAAATGTCCCGGTAAAGAAAGCCTCAGTCTTAGATAGCTTTACTGGTGAGCAGTGTCAAACGTTTAAGGAAAAAGTAGTAACAGTCCCACGAGAACGTTTTCAGAAAATACAGGAGGGAACACTTCCCAATTCATTGTATGGGTCCAGCACTACTTTCATACAAAAAAGTAAAAGACAATAGAAGCAAAAAATACTACAAACCAATATACCTACTGAACACAGATGCAAATCTCCCTCATGAAACTTTAGCAATTTGAACCCAACAATATATTGAAAATATAACCCATTACCAAGTACAGTTTGTCCTTAGGAATGCAAGGTCATTTTGCCATTAAAAATCCATCAATGTATTTCACCATATTAATGGAATGAAAGAAAAGAGAAATTATTATCAAGTTGTGTAGCAGAAAAGTAAGTTGACAACCTAAAACACCCATTCACGGCCAAAGAAATAAAACAGCATTTGGTAACTTAAGAACATAAAGCAACGTCCTCAACCTAATAAAGTCCCCCTACAAAAAACCTGCAGCTGGCATCATAGCTAATGGTGAAATACTGAATGTTTCTCCCATCAAATTAAAAATAAGGCAGAATGTCTCTCCCCAGAGACTCTTACCACATGTATACGATTATACTTGAGGTCCTAGCTAGTGCAATGAGGCAAGAAAAAGAAATAAAAGACATACAAATTTAAAAGGAAGAAATAAAAAACTCATTTAATTTACAAATGTCATGATAGTCTACATAGAAAATACTAAGCAGCACAGACCAAAACCTCCTAGATCTAATAAGTGATTTAACAAGGTCACAGGATGGAAACTCAGCATACAAAAACCCACATTCCAAGGATGTTTTTCAACATCCTTGGAAAAAATAATTGAAGATGATAAAATTTTTAATGTCATTCAATTACAGCAAAATAAATGGAGTAGCTGTTGATAATTTTAATGTAATATGTAAAAGAACTGTGTGCAGACAACTGTAAAATAGTGTTGAGAAATTAAAGGCCTAAATAAATGGAGGTATGTTATATTCATTGATCAGAAGACTCAGGTTAAGATGTCAGCTCTCTAGTAATGGATCTATAGATTCACCATAATCATGATTAAGATAAAAAGCTATTTTTCAAACTTATATGGAAATGCAAAGGACATAAAATAGCCAAAGCCACTTGGAAAAGAACACAGATGAAGGACTAACGTCCCTGGGTTAATGAAAGATATGGTCATCGTGACAGCGTGGTATTACCATATGAATAGACTTATGGATTAATGGATAAAATAGAAAGCCTAGAAATAGACTTACAGATATGCAGTAAGTTGATTTTTGACAAAGGCTCTAAGTTAATTAAGTCAACTGAAATTAGCTAAGGGTGCTAGAAAAAGTAGCTCTTCTTATGACAAGGCAAACAACTTCAATACCTCACACTACATGCATGCATTAAGTCAAAATGAATCATAGACCTAAGTGAAAATTGCAAAATGTTAAAACCTACAAAAACCAGAAGGGAAAATCCCCGTCATGGGGTGAAGCAAGGATATCTTTGGTAGGACACAAAAAGCATATAACACAATGAAAAAATAATCAATGAACTGCTTTTCTTTTGCTTCTCAAAAGCCAGGACTCAGTGTCACAGTTTCCTAATTCTGTAGTGGAACCTCATGATTGACCTTGACTTCTATTAAACCAGAACAGAAAACTGGGACTACATAATTTCAGTTGCAAAAACTCACAGGCTTCTACTTGCGATGTTCTCCCTTTTCTCTGCTTCTTGGCCAATTTCTTTCATCATTCCTTTCAGGCATGCCTCCTTCAGGGAATCTTCACTGATTCTATTCCAACTCCCAAGACTGGGTGGCTGTTCCCCCCACCCCCACCCCCACCCCCGCCAGTCCTCCCATAGCCACATAAACATCCCTCCATCACTCTCTGTTGTACTCTTGCCATTCTTGGCTTCTCCCTCACAGAGTGGCTTGGAGCAGCACCTGAATCTCACTCAGGGCATGGCCCCCGGTAGATTCATAGAGATCAGCCATGTATGCTCAGGGTAAGGTACAAGATGCTTTCCTAAACAGCACTGTTATTTCAAAAACCAAATAAAGGGGTTGGGAGGCTTCCCACTTCCACTTTCCCTTCAGGATGCTGAGTGCAGGAAGTTCCCCTGAAGTCAGTGGTGCAGACCCTACAACCCTGCCTATTAAACAGGGAGCATAACTTGGCAGCATTGCTTAAAACCCAAGTGTCAAAGAGGGATTTTGACAACATAGGACGAGGCAACAAGGAACTTTCGCTTCTGCTCTTCTGATTTCAACTGAGCTCAGCCCAGGTCCTTCACTGGCCCCCCAACCCCCACCACATATCCCAAGCCCATCAGGCCCCAAACCACCTGGCCAACGTCCACCAGATACTGACAGTTACACAGACATAGCATCTTGAATAGCCCTCTAAAGGAAAAATCTCTGCTGTTTATCTAGACTGTAGATGTCACGGCCCAACTCACTCTCCGTGCTGTGACAACCCATATGGACCCATACACCTTCCCAGGACCTCAATGTACATAATCCTGTGACTCCAATGAAGGAGAGGGCCCACATGGACATTCCAGTCTGTGGCATCCCCACCAAATGACGACTCACCGTCTGCATGAACACCTCTCTGCTTTTTCTGTTCAGCAAGCAGAAATCTGGATTGAGCCTGCAGTGGGAGGGCCACGGGAAGGATGCAAAGGAAAAAAAGATAGGAAGGGTGGGAGCGAGAGATACAGGAACAGAGGAGATGGGACATACCAGAAATGTATCCACTGCTGGAGCACAGTGCACCGGGCTCTAGGAGGGAGGAACGGCAGGGCGAGGGCAGAGGGGCTGAAGGGGCATGGAGTGGGCAGGCCCTCGGCCTCTTTAGCACCCAGCAGACGGTCGAGCCTCGCCGGTCTCTCCGAGGAAGTCCTGTTGGTCACTATCACACCTCCACACGCTCCGGGAAGCATGATCTTCACACCCTTCCTTCCACCTCCTCACCTGGTGAGTCCGATGTCCCTCCATTGTCGTGGAATGTCCTCTAGGAGGCTGGGCTCGGGTCTGTGCGGACTACTGCTGCATCCCCAGCCCGTGAAAGAGGCTTGGCGACCCATTTGATGGTCGCCGAACGAGGGAATGGACGCCGGGGATGGGAGGAGCCCTTAGGATGAGGCTATTTACTCTGTTTGGCAGAATGTGAAAGGGCCACGAAAGGACCCCGAGAAGCATGCTTTGCCGGACACCACGGAGAACCCATCCAGTGGCACAGGCTTGCCCAGGGAGCCTGCTGTTCTGCGA
>NW_007221465.1:0-534 GCF_000164805.1 Carlito syrichta | reverse complement strand
GGGCATGTTCATTGAAGAAAAACAACGGAATCTTGGTGGGAACAGCGAATGATGTGGCATTTAAACTAGCCCTATTGTTTCCATGGCCCTCTATGCAACTCAGTGGTAGTCTTGAATATCAACAGCCTGCAATCTTGGTAGAAAGCAGCAGACTGGCAGCCACTGGAGGGAGCAGAATGGACGTGGAGCTTCTGCAAAGCCTCATTCCCAAGAATTGCCACTATTTGATCAGTCTTGTATTTAAGAATGCTGAGTGATCAAAATACGATTCACAGACAAGTAGTAAACTTACAGCTGTATGAGTGAATATTAAGTACTTAAAAAGTTTTACATTTTGTGTCTATTTCTCCAAGACAAGAGCACCTCCTTCTGCCAAGCTAACATCCTCTGGTTCTACCTCACTCTACTCACCTTTAACCGTGTGCCACTATGCACATTTTAAAATTGAACTACTTAAGGGCTTTTCATTATTGTCTTAGGGAGCCAATAAAGCAACAACCTTTGTATTTGAAATGAAGCCAAAAAAAGGCTTTT
>NW_007221464.1:0-729 GCF_000164805.1 Carlito syrichta | reverse complement strand
TGTTTCCATGGCCCTCTATGCAACTCAGTGGTAGTCTGAATATCAACAGCCTGCAATCTTGGTAGAAAGCAGCAGACTGGCAGCCACTGGAGGGAGCAGAATGGACGTGGAGCTTCTGCAAAGCCTCATTCCCAAGAATTGCCACTATTTGATCAGTCTTGTATTTAAGAATGCTGAGTGATCAAAATACGATTCACAGACAAGTAGTAAACTTACAGCTGTATGAGTGAATATTAAGTACTTAAAAAGTTTTACATTTTGTGTCTATTTCTCCAAGACAAGAGCACCTCCTTCTGCCAAGCTAACATCCTCTGGTTCTACCTCACTCTACTCACCTTTAACCGTGTGCCACTATGCACATTTTAAATTGAACTATTTAGGGCTTTTCATTATTGTCTTAGGGAGCCAATAAAGCAACAACCTTGTATTTGAAATGAAGCCAAAAAAAGGCTTTTCGCTGAACACCAACAAAAGGCTTGAAATTATACAGAGTACGTTATCTGACTATGACATAAGTAAATGAAAAACCAATAGCTGAAACATATCAGAAAGTTGAAAAAGTTTGGAAATTAAACAGGAAAATTTTACTATCCCATAAATCAGAGATGAAATCACAAAGTAAATTAGAAAATTTGGGGCACTAAATGAAAATACACATATGAAAAACTGTGAGATGCAGCAAGACTGTGAAAGTCAATTAATTAATGTCTTTAAATGCTCATCTTAAAA
>NW_007221463.1:0-827 GCF_000164805.1 Carlito syrichta | reverse complement strand
TATTCAATGCAAGTAGACAAGAATATGAAAACTTCAACTTTTGCAACTGTCTCCATTCTGTGAATAAATCACTAACTTCCCTCTTGAGGTTGCCTTTCCCCCTTGCCATTACCTCCACTGTATAGCAATGGCAGCTCCAATTCACTCAATCCTAACTTAACCAAGCCTTTTATGCGTCTAAGTTTTCTTCATAAAGTGGAAGCATTTATTACCAGTATTTTCCATTTAATTTTTCTTTTTAAAATACTAAAAACAAAACGAAAAAAAATCAGTAGGTTCTATTGGTCCTACATAAGGTTTATAAACGCAATTAGCAGCATATCCAACATTTGAATGTAATGTATACCATTGTTGTACAATATACATAAAAATAAAATAAATCTCCCTGCTAAACATACCCTTCTTGAAGAGATAATTCTTGGTTTTCCTCTTCAGGGCCACTGCTATCACTCCGTAGCTCTGGTTCATTCTCATCTTTTCCTGGCAGGGTCTCCCAGCTTTCATCACTTGAGGACTGATCTTTTTCTGTACCAGAAAATCGGTGCGGCAAAGAAGCAGACCATTCCCCATCACTGCATTCTGAACTACAAATCAGAACAGAAATAAAATAAACCATTATTATTTGTTTGGTTATTTTTATCATTTGGTGTGTTAACCAGGCATCACAGCAGACTGCTGGAGTCATGCCACACATGTTTCGTTAGGTGCTAATTCAACCTTTTAACTATTTAAAAAAATACATACAGAAATAAACAGATGCAGCAGAATGTAACACTTTCAAAAGACTATGATATATGGCAAATTATGGAATATATCACTTTATTTTT
>NW_007221462.1:0-1007 GCF_000164805.1 Carlito syrichta | reverse complement strand
TTAAAATACTAAAAACAAAACGAAAAAAAATCAGTAGGTTCTATTGGTCCTACATAAGGTTTATAAACGCAATTAGCAGCATATCCAACATTTGAATGTAATGTATACCATTGTTGTACAATATACATAAAAATAAAATAAATCTCCCTGCTAAACATACCCTTCTTGAAGAGATAATTCTTGGTTTTCCTCTTCAGGGCCACTGCTATCACTCCGTAGCTCTGGTTCATTCTCATCTTTTCCTGGCAGGGTCTCCCAGCTTTCATCACTTGAGGACTGATCTTTTTCTGTACCAGAAAATCGGTGCGGCAAAGAAGCAGACCATTCCCCATCACTGCATTCTGAACTACAAATCAGAACAGAAATAAAATAAACCATTATTATTTGTTTGGTTATTTTTATCATTTGGTGTGTTAACCAGGCATCACAGCAGACTGCTGGAGTCATGCCACACATGTTTCGTTAGGTGCTAATTCAACCTTTTAACTATTTAAAAAAATACATACAGAAATAAACAGATGCAGCAGAATGTAACACTTTCAAAAGACTATGATATATGGCAAATTATGGAATATATCACTTTATTTTTTCTTTCACTAAAGAATATAACTACGTATAAGCTTGTCATATTTTAGACTACATCTAAATACAATTTAGTAATCTTAAATGCTATCTGGAATAAATAATGACAGATTTATCACTCACCTAACCCAACTAAAACAACTTTCTATTTACAGATTGACAACAAATAACATATTCTCTATGAATAAGTTTCCTCTATTACCATGTAGTAAAAGTTTAACGGTCTTTTCCTTCCTTTCCCACACACAAAAGAAACTTTTAAAATTAGGGATATTCACATTCATAAAAACACTACAAAACTTTATGGAAATTCTTAGGTAGGACGGTGAACACAAAATAAACTTCAGTTCAAGAGAATAGTTAGATAATGAAACAAAAAAGTACAATAAACAGAATAAAGAACCACAGAAAGTTAATTTTTATTA
>NW_007221461.1:0-2047 GCF_000164805.1 Carlito syrichta | reverse complement strand
CCCAAATATTCATACTCTAGGAATCTACAGTTAGGAAAGGTTGCAATAATTCTGGATTAGTGTTTTTTAATGCAACAGCACTGTAATAAATACCAGAAATAAGAGTTCATGCTTAAGGTACTATATATCATAAGAATGTTACTTTCTATCAATGTTTCTTAGTGGTTTATGGTTACCTGATAAATGTTGGACTTTTACATTCCTCTCCATGTCCCAAGCATCTATTACATTTACACATTTTATACTTCTCTAATATTTTTGCAATACATTTTCCTGAATCGGCTGATGACATTTAATAGAATGTTTAAGACACAATATAAAACCTTAAATGCTTTTGCTTATTCTGGGGGGGAAAATGTGCACATAGATTGGATTTCAAATTAAAACCTACGATGGTGTACTCAACATTTTTTGCTTCTGCTGTACATATTAAAATATAACTAAATGCTTCTTATGCAATACTGCAGCATCAGTGCAAATAGCAAGCTCTTGTACTTACAAGCAAGCTAGATGATTAAGGAGCTATTAATGAAGGAAAACAAAACCACAGTGCTGGGATGTAATAGTCCATGAAATTCTTATTGGTAGAAAGGGAATCTGCGGTAAATAAATATTAACCTAAATGCTATAGAAAACATAAAGCAAACAGGGAAAAAATGTGTTCTTTAAGCTAAAATATAGGTTAAAAATTGCTGACAGCATAAGGAAAGTCTATTTGCATGCCACAGGGCTCCATCTGCTGTGGAAAATATAAGCTGCAGGAATGATTTAATATTTAATAGAAGTAGTAGCCGTTGTTAATTATAATTTGCACATTTACAAATCAGCACTGATAGCAATACAAATTATGAAATATAAGGGTGTTCTGCTGGATACTAGGGAAAATAAGATGACAGACAAAGTTAATGGAGTATCCCTAACCACAGCTCTGTCAGAACGCATCAGAGAACTAATCCAGTTACAAAGAGCCTGCAATGGAAAATCTATTTAAAATATTAAAATGCTGTTTGGTAAAAGCTTTTTCATAGTGCATTTTACTTAAACAGTTGCTTATTGCTCACGGGTCATTAGCTGTACACCCAGATGCATTCTGCAAACTGCCATTTAAAAGAATAGTAGAAATTAAATAAGAAATATATTTCTGCAGCATTTTTTTCTGGATATATAGTAAGAGTTTGCTGAATATCTACTCTGGATATGGAAGAAGAGTGTGTGATCACACAATAAGTGGAGAGCTGTGGAATCAAGCACTATTCTTCGCCTACATTGAGCCATAAAATTCAACACAACTTTTCCCACTAGACCTGATCTTATTCCCATTTATACTTAGATACGAATAGTGATGATACAAATCGACTCTTATTTAGTAAGAAGACAGAAATTACCATTGATTTTTTCATTAATCTTCTATTTCACCTCATTTCTCTCATCATCATATAATATGGATTAGTGGTGGAAGCATTTTATGCACAATGTTTTAATAGTAACTTTTGTTCTCTAAATCATCAAGACTGCTAATTTTAGCTTCTGGAATCCCTAATTTACAGAACTGATCCTTTATCCAAACTCCTTCAATTTACTATGATTAGGAAATCCTTGCTCCATGACCATAATTTTAATGTGTGCTAAAGATATTTCTGCATCTTAAAAAAAAAAGGTGTAACAAAGGCTATCTCAAGCATTCAGTTTAAAATGTATAAACCCAAGCAAGTTAGACTGTTACAGATACCATTTCAATGTGAAATTGGATGTTGTCAAAGTGTATCGGGAAATATTAGCACATATTCAAGTCTACCTAAAGTATATTATCAAGGTATTTGTTGGGTTTTGGCAGAGGTCATAAACGGACAGTCTCTGGGTCAAATACTGTCAAGAGATGTTTTCTTGGTCTTCTTCTTTTTTAAAAATTTGAATTTGAATCTTTCAGACAGTGTGTCCACTAGTTTTTATTGTCTTATTTTGAGCAACTTCATGCCTTTACATTACATGCCTGACCTCCATAAGTATTATCACTGACTTAAAGAATTATTTTACATATCTATTAATA
>NW_007221460.1:0-596 GCF_000164805.1 Carlito syrichta | reverse complement strand
CCATTTCAATGTGAAATTGGATGTTGTCAAAGTGTATCGGGAAATATTAGCACATATTCAAGTCTACCTAAAGTATATTATCAAGGTATTTGTTGGGTTTTGGCAGAGGTCATAAACGGACAGTCTCTGGGTCAAATACTGTCAAGAGATGTTTTCTTGGTCCTCTTCTTTTTTAAAAATTTGAATTTGAATCTTTCAGACAGTGTGTCCACTAGTTTTTATTGTCTTATTTTGAGCAACTTCATGCCTTTACATTACATGCCTGACCTCCATAAGTATTATCACTGACTTAAAGAATTATTTTACATATCTATTAATATGCTATTTCATCTGTTCTTGGGTGTGTTAGATACATCATCCTTTACCCAATTCATTTAGTACATATATTCACAGCTACAACCCATGAGATATGCATTTCATTAATTTGGGACCTCAAATGGGCTCTAGTATTAGCAAAAAGGTGTTGACCCCATCTGTGTACTATCAATGAAACCTTATCAGGAAAGTATCTGTCTTCATCAGGACTCTAGATTTTTTTAAAAAAAGGAACAATTATAATAGTCTCCCTGGAGGATTAGCCAATAGACCTGCTATTA
>NW_007221459.1:0-762 GCF_000164805.1 Carlito syrichta | reverse complement strand
TGGATGTTGTCAAAGTGTATCGGGAAATATAGCACATATTCAAGTCTACCTAAAGTATATTATCAAGGTATTTGTGGGTTTGGCAGAGGTCATAAACGGACAGTCTCTGGGTCAAATACAGTCAGGAGATGTTTTCTTGGTCTTCTTCTTTTTTAATAATTTGAATTTGAATCTTTCAGACAGTGTGTCCACTAGTTTTTATTGTCTTATTTTGAGCAACTTCATGCCTTTACATTACATGCCTGACCTCCATAAGTATTATCACTGACTTAAAGAATTATTTTACATATCTATTAATATGCTATTTCATCTGTTCTTGGGTGTGTTAGATACATCATCCTTTACCCAATTCATTTAGTACATATATTCACAGCTACAACCCATGAGATATGCATTTCATTAATTTGGGACCTCAAATGGGCTCTAGTATTAGCAAAAAGGTGTTGAAAACATCTGTGTACTAGCAATGAAACCTTATCAGGAAAGTATCTGTCTTCATCAGGACTCTAGATTTTTTTAAAAAAAGGAACAATTATAATAGTCTCCCTGGAGGATTAGCCAATAGACCTGCTATTATTCAGGTCACAATATCAAATATCTATTATCCCTGCAGCCAGAGAAACCTGAAGCTGAGCTATTATATTAGAGTGGTGTCAACTTGTATCCAACAGTACTCACCAGGAGCAAGTAAACGTTCTTTCTAAAGGAAGGTGCCCCAATGTTAGGCCCCCAAGACCTTTACAGAAGTTCAACAAAGTATGA
>NW_007221458.1:0-823 GCF_000164805.1 Carlito syrichta | reverse complement strand
GTTGGTCCTCTGCTGAAGTATAGTGTATAAGGGCTTGGAGGAAAAGAAACTTGCACTCAAATCCAGAATCTGTCATTCACAACCTCTGTGACCTTGGACAAGATTCTTAACATCTTATAACTACAGTTTCTTTATCAGAAAAAAATGGGAATATCAATACCACTTCTAAGAGTTGTAATGGTAAAATGAAATAACTAGCAAAGCACTTGCGTGCTCAATAATAATTATGCATCTGCTGCATTTTTTTAAAAAATTGAAAGCATAATGGGTTCTGAAAGATGGCATCCAATGACTCAAATGCATTGTCTTTGAACTACTGTTTTCAGTTTTTCTCCAATAGGCCAGTTCAGCATTCTTTCAGGCTGAAAGCTATAGTTTGTTACAACTAGAGGACCCCATAGTCAGGGACCCATTCCCACAATTCCTTTTCTGTTAGGTGGGTCCTTTGGAATTACATAATATTATATGGAACCTTTCAACTGTGGATTACATTCTTCAAAACCCATTGAATAGTGGTACCGGCTGAGGCCCTCTGGTTAGTAAAAGCAAATCTGTACCTGGAGTATGTATCAGTTTCTGTGAGAGCAAACTGCTGGCCTTTTCAGGATGGAGAAGTCCAATGTATTCTATCACTAAATGGCTTCAGGGCCTCTTGTAGAAATTGTCTCCCATTGAGGGTTCAGCATTTGTCTCTGTTGCTGGTAGTTTTGACATTAGGTAGGAGGAGTAGATCAAATGTGGTGAGTCTTTGCTATTAGGCCCTTGCATAATGTTCCTCTCTGGTACTATAGACACTTCATTCATGAGCCAGCATTGGGATAAC
>NW_007221457.1:0-620 GCF_000164805.1 Carlito syrichta | reverse complement strand
CTTGGAGATGGTCCATATCTCTTTAAACTAATTTGTGACAGAAGGCAAGATTGTTATCATCAATTTGGGGAAATATTGTTAATGCATATTTTTGCCTATTCCATGTGAATACAAACCATGTCTCATTCTTTTGACTGGGGTGCAAAAGAACATATTTGCAAAATAATGTCTACATACCACACACTTCAGTTCATATTAATCTAGTCTAAAAAACAAGCAAAAAACACATTCAGCACAGTGTCTATAATCAGGTGTATTACTTGGTTGTTCTTGCAGTGTTCTACAGCCTTCCTTTAGATAATCTATCAGATTTCTTCAGACTAGACCGTTATATTAAATGTGAGAACTGAAGGGGCCACCACTCCTGCACTCCTTGTGTCTTTAAAGGTGACACTACTCTTTGACCTTTTCACTTCCCAGAATGCAATATTGCTTTGTGTAACTTTCCTTGAAGGTCATCCACTTTGGCTGTTGGGTACTGGTTTTAGTTCTCATTGTTCTCTATTCTCTATTAGAGAATATACGAGATTTCTTGTATGCAACCCTTTAGTTTTAACATCTGGATTTCAATTTCATGCCACTTGCATGGAGCTCTTCTTTTTTTTTTTTTTTTGGTAATA
>NW_007221456.1:0-644 GCF_000164805.1 Carlito syrichta | reverse complement strand
CAAAAGAACATATTTGCAAAAATAATGTCTACATACCACACACTTCAGGTTCATATTAATCTAGTCTAAAAAACAAGCAAAAAACACATTCAGCACAGTGTCTATAATCAGGTGTATTACTTGGTTGTTCTTGCAGTGTTCTACAGCCTTCCTTTAGATAATCTATCAGATTTCTTCAGACTAGACCGTTATATTAAATGTGAGAACTGAAGGGGCCACCACTCCTGCACTCCTTGTGTCTTTAAAGGTGACACTACTCTTTGACCTTTTCACTTCCCAGAATGCAATATTGCTTTGTGTAACTTTCCTTGAAGGTCATCCACTTTGGCTGTTGGGTACTGGTTTTAGTTCTCATTGTTCTCTATTCTCTATTAGAGAATATACGAGATTTCTTGTATGCAACCCTTTAGTTTTAACATCTGGATTTCAATTTCATGCCACTTGCATGGAGCTCTTCTTTTTTTTTTTTTTTTGGTAATATATCAGTGATGCTTAGCAACACAGTCTGATACTATTATTCTTAAAGCTACTCTTTTCTGTATGTACTTCAAATGTTCGATGTATCTAATACAACTTTTAATGAATTTCCTTTCACCAATTCCTTTCACTAATTTTACCTTCACAATTATTCCTGTTTACAATTT
>NW_007221455.1:0-7017 GCF_000164805.1 Carlito syrichta | reverse complement strand
TTTTGCCTATTCCATGTGAATACAAACCATGTCTCATTCTTTTGACTGGGGTGCAAAAGAACATATTTGCAAAATAATGTCTACATACCACACACTTCAGTTCATATTAATCTAGTCTAAAAAACAAGCAAAAAACACATTCAGCACAGTGTCTATAATCAGGTGTATTACTTGGTTGTTCTTGCAGTGTTCTACAGCCTTCCTTTAGATAATCTATCAGATTTCTTCAGACTAGACCGTTATATTAAATGTGAGAACTGAAGGGGCCACCACTCCTGCACTCCTTGTGTCTTTAAAGGTGACACTACTCTTTGACCTTTTCACTTCCCAGAATGCAATATTGCTTTGTGTAACTTTCCTTGAAGGTCATCCACTTTGGCTGTTGGGTACTGGTTTTAGTTCTCATTGTTCTCTATTCTCTATTAGAGAATATACGAGATTTCTTGTATGCAACCCTTTAGTTTTAACATCTGGATTTCAATTTCATGCCACTTGCATGGAGCTCTTCTTTTTTTTTTTTTTTTGGTAATATATCAGTGATGCTTAGCAACACAGTCTGATACTATTATTCTTAAAGCTACTCTTTTCTGTATGTACTTCAAATGTTCGATGTATCTAATACAACTTTTAATGAATTTCCTTTCACCAATTCCTTTCACTAATTTTACCTTCACAATTATTCCTGTTTACAATTTTCTTCTCACTAATTCACTGCCTGTGAATGTTTTAACAATTGGACAACCATTTGGTGCCAAAAGCTTTCTGTGTTTTATGCTTTGCCAGCATAAGGTACTCATTACCACCTGTATGGTGCATAATCCAGCTCAATAAGTTTCTACTTTCTTGGTCTACTCCCGGTATCAATCATTCTAGTCTCAGTAAAGAGGAAGTTGAGGTGCAAGATTTTAATTTAGGATCAAATCCTATTATGGGAAGGTGGAAAAAGCAGAATTGGGCATTGGTAGAAATGATATTTTGTAATGCAGGCCCAACAAATCTTTGGCCAACCTGGCTGGAATCTCCAGAGCGAGAATTGCCCATAAGAGTGTCTCACATCAGACTCTTTTTCCACACCCCTTTACCATTCCTTCCTTCCCATCCACATTGGATACTGTATTTTTTTTACTTCTTGCCCATCTCGTTAGCATGTTCTAAGTTTCTTCTGCTATCCTTCAGGGCTGTCTTTCACTCTCACTTTTCTTTCTTTGGCACTTTTCTGTCCGCTATGTCTAGGTCAGCTAAAGTTCATGTGCATGCTTTGGGTATTAACCTTTGCTCCTGTCTTTTTCTCCTGGTCCACTATCTGATCCTCAGGCCAATAGCTTGAGATGCTTCAATATAAAGTGTGATCTGGAAAGCTCAGACATTCCATGAGTCATCAAACTTCAAATTAAAAGTATGGGGATTGTCTTAGTTCTTTATGTTAAGGATATTATCTGCCTTGGGGCAGGGTAGGTAGGTGGGAGTTGCGGGGATGAAAGTATTCACCGAGACAGTTATGTACTAAGAAGGGGAGATTTATTTAAGGGAAAACATGTTGTGAAAGGCACAATGGGCAGGACATGGGGGAGACTGCAGCCAGGTGCAAAGAGGAAGTAGCCTATGCTTCTTCCTAGTGGAATTTGACTCTCTCTTTGGTTAGAGTGAATTTTAGAATTCCTGTCTCAGTGTGGGTTCCTGCAATGAAAATCACATAATTCTGATTGGTTGATGTTTGACCTTGATTATAAGCTGTTCATGGGTCAGGTGGAGGTCATTATGGAGTTTTGTTTCTTTAACAGCAACAGTTAATTGTTCTTTGTTATGAAACCAGCAGCAATCGTATTACAGTTGGCTATTCAGTTTTTACAACTCTCTATTTCAATCTGAGATTTTTCTTCCTCAATATAGTTTACCCAAATTGCTCAATTGATGCTGAATCAATCGGGCCTCCACATTATCTTTGAGACTTGAGGTGCTATGAGGGAATCCTAACACTCTATTCCATTTCTGGATGATTCTTTTTCCGTCTTCCTGCTGCCTTTATGATGCAGGATCTCTGGAGCTGTCAGGCTCAGGCTATGTTCATCTTTTCTTTCTTTCTTTAAATTAGAAAATTTAGTTTATTTAAAAACTAAATTAGAAAGAGAAAACTAAATTGGAAAGGTGGGGGAGGGGGCCAAAGCTAAGAAAGCATGGTCTAGTCAAAGCTCAAAGAACACATGGCCACACCATAGCTTACCAAAGCATTGGCTCCTCTTTTCTTAATATGCCCACCAAGACACAGCACAGAAGCCCTCTTTAGATGGTCACCAATATCAAGGTAATCAACAATACAGACAGTGCCAAAACTTCAAAACCTGTTGGAAAGTGTCGCAAAGGCTCTTATGACAATGGATCCTGGAACTTTGCCAACAACACCAGAGAAAAATATATAAATTAGACCCTAAGAGAGACTTGGTTTTAAATTAGATTTAGAAGTAGAAGAGTTGTATGCAAGTCCAAGTTTTTATATTACATACCTCCATGACCTTGGACTAGTCATTTTACTTCTGAGTGTCAGTTTTTCATTTGCAAATGAGAAGTGTTCCCCCTTTCCTGCTTATCTCACCAGGTTGCTGAGAAAATTATATGTAACTCAATTATAGGAAACCCTCAGTACATTCTAAAGTCTAAATTGCTCTTCAGTTATAATGCTGCGCACCTTCTTATGCTCTGAAGGAGAGGGAGAACTACTAGTAATTTTTTAAAAGTCTGGCTTTGGGACATGTTACTGCATAGTGTCTAAGCACATTAAATACATCATTTTGATGTTATTTTGTGATATATCATATATTAAATATATCTATATAGCATATGCATATTTTTTTCTGGGTTTTCTTGGGTTTATTTTTCTATTCCTACACCAATCTCATAGTTTTTAAATGTATATATTTTTTTACAGTGCTATATGTGTCAATTTCAGTGAGGTGAATTTCTTTTCCTTCCATTTCATCTTACCATTTGATATGGCTATTCTTACACGTTCATTTTCCTACAGAAATTCAGATATTAACTGGCTGTGTTACATAAAAAAACACATTTTTTAAAAAATTAAAGACTAATTTGTATCAGTCTTAACATCTTTACTCTCTTTATGTACATATATATGTACACACATACATGTATATATTTCCCTTTTATTTTAAATTCAGGTGTACACATGTATGTACATTACATGGGCATACTGTGTAGTGATGGTAATTGGGTCTCAGGTGATCCATTCTCCAGATAGTGAACACTGTACCCCATAGGTAATTTCTGAATCATGACTCCTTTTTCTCCCTCCTGTTTCAATTTTCTGCATGTGGTCAGCCAGTTCTTCTAGCACCATTTTCTGAATAGGTTCTCTTCTTCCCAGGGTTGTTGGTGCGGTTTTTGTTGAAGATGAACTGGCTGACAAATTGAGGTTTTGCTTATAGGATCTCTATCCTTTTCCATTGGTCTACATGTTTTTGTACCACTACCAATTGATTTTGATTATTGTAGCCTTATAGTAAAGTCTAAATTCTGAAAGTGTGATTTCTCATGCTTTGTTTCTTTTGCTAAGGATTGTTTGGGCTATTCATGGCCTTTTCTGTTTCCACATGAATTTCTGTAAAGTCGTTTCCAGGCCTGAGAAGAATGATGATGGTAATTTAATGGATATTGCACTGAATTTGTAGATTGCCTTTGCTAGGATGAACATCGTAACAATGTTGATTCTTCCAAGTCATGAGCATGGAACATTTTTCTATTTGTTTGTGTCATCTTTGATTTCTTTCAGCAGTGTTTTGCAGTTTTTGCTGTAAAGTTCTTTCATCTCTCAGGAAGATGCCAAGATATTTCTTTTTTGCTGCTGTTGTTGCTTTTGTGAATGGGATTGTGCTTTTTATTTGGTTCTTTGGCTGTTTGTTGTTGGTGTGTAAGAATGCAGTGGTCTTTTGCATGTTTGCTTGTACCTTGAGACTTGCCAAATTCTTTATCAGTTCAAGGATATTTTTGACAGATGCTCTTGGGTTTTCAAGGTATAGGATCAGATCATCAGCAAAGAGAGATAACTTAATTTCCTCTTTTCCTATTTGGATACCCTTGATTTCCTCCTCTTATCTGATTGCTTTAGTTAGAACTTCCAACACTAAGTTGAACAGGAAAGGTGAGAGTAGGCAGCCTTCTCTTGTTCTGGTTTTCATGGGAAATGTTTCCAGTTTTTGTCCATTTAGCAGTATGCTGGCTGTGGGTTTACCATAGACGGCTCTTACAATTTTGAAGTATGTTCCCTTTATGCTTATGTGTTCAAGGGTTTTTATCAAGAAGATATGCTGAATTTTAGCAAAAGCTTTTTCTGCATCTAATGATATAATCATGTGTTTCTTGTTTTTGCATCTATTGATGTATTTAATTGCATTTATGGTCTTGTGGATGGTGAACGAGCCCTGCATCCTGGAGATGAAGCCTAAATCACCGTGGTGGATGGTTTTTGAAATGTGTTGTTGCATTTGATTTGCTAGAATCTTGTTGAGAATTTTTGAATCTATGTTCATCAAGGATATTGGTCTGTGTTCTCTTTCTTTTTTGGTTCTTCACCTGGTTTGGGTATTAGTATGATGTTAGTTTCATAAAATGCTTTGACAAGAGTTCCATCTTTCTCAATTGCTTGTAATACTTTTAATAGTATTGGTATCAGTTCCTCCTTGTATTTTGTGGAATTCCACTAGAAAGCCCTCTGGTCCAGGTCTTTTTATTGTAGACAGTTTTCTTGTAACAGTAAAATTCCTGGTTTGTCATTGGTCTTTACGGTCTTAATTTCTTCTTGCTTCAACCTTGGCAGGTTGTGTGATGTCAGAAAGTCCTTCATTTCATTTAGGTTTTTGAGTTTGTTTACAGACAGGTGTGCATAGTAATCTCTGAGAATTTTTTTTATTTCTTTGGGATCAGTTATGACTTGATCTTTTGCATTTCTGATTGTGTTTATTTCAGCTTTTTATCTCTTTTTCTTGGTTAATCTGGGTAGGAATCCATCAATCTTTTTTAATCTTTCAAAAAAACAACTTTTTGTGTCATTGATTTTTTTCTTTGATGTTTTTGTCTTCTATGTCCCATATTTGGGCTTTTACATTGGTGACCTGGATTCTTCTGCTGAAGTTAGGATTTTGGTGGTCTTGTCTTTCCAGCTTCCTTAGGTGATCTGATATACTGTTAACTTGTGATCTTTCCATTTTCTTGATGTGTTCCTGGATATATAAATTCTCTTCTTAGTACTATTTTCATGGTATCCCAAAAATTTTGGTAAAATGTGTCTCTATTTTCATTTGTTTCTAGGAATATTTTAATTTCAGCTTTGATTTCTTTGTTGCTCCAGGAGTTGCTCAGCATAATGCTGTTTAGTGTCCATGCCTTTGTGGGTTTGGGAGAATTTTGTTACTGTTGATATTTATTTTTATTCTACTGTGGTCAGAGAAGGTATATGATTGCATTTCAGTCTTATGAAATTTTCTTATGCTTGATTTATGGCCAAGGATGTGGTTGATCTTGGAGTATGTTCCACGTGGTGCTGAGTAGAATGTATATTCCGTGGTTGTTGGGTGGAGTGTTCTGTAGGTATTTATTAAGTCCATTTGGTCAAGGGTCATGTTGAGGTTCTAGATCTACTAACTGATTTTTTTTGCCTCAAAGATCTATCTAGGGTTGTTAGTGGGGTATTTAAGTCCCCAGCTATGATAGTGTTAGATTCAATATCTTTTTTTAGTTTACTTAGTAGCTATTTTATAAAAGCTGGTGCTCTTGTGTTGGGTTCATATATGTTTAGGATGGGTATTTCTTGTTATTAGACTGAACCTTTTATCATTATGTAGCACCCTTTTGTATCTTTTAAAATTTTTGATAACTTAATGGTCATTTTGTCTGATATTAATATTGTGACTTCTGCCTTCTGTTGTGACCTATTTACCTGATAATTTGTTTTCCATCCTCTAAGTTTGAGTCTGTGAATGTCTATTCTGGTGAGATATGTCTCCTGAAGACAACGTATTGATGGGTTATGGTTTTTTATCTGGTTTTTCATTCTTTATCTTTTCACTGGTGCATTGAGTCCATTCAAATTCAGGCAGACTATTGAGATGTGAAAGTTTATCCCTGTCATGAGTTTCTCATAGAGTTTTTGATTTTTTAAAAAATTTATTTCTTCTTTTTTAAATTTTCAGTTTGATATATGTGTGTGTTTTCAATTTTGCTGTCGCAATGCATACTGTGTTGGTTCTCTGTTTTCCTGCATTCTTTGGAAGAACTTTCTTCTGCCTTGTTAGTTCTGCTCTCCATGCTTATCAGTTTATTATTTATTTCATTTACTGTATTCTTTAAAGCAAGTATCTCAGTAATTAATTCATTCATATTTTCTTCTTGCCTTTTTTGGTTCTTATGTTGTGTGTTTTTTTGTTTGTTTGTTTGTTTGGTTCTGTGCTTAATACCTTCTTAAGTGTCTCTTGTTCAGTTGGTCTAGAGGCAGCATAGACATTTAGGGGTTGAATGTCTGGGAAGGATTTTAGTTCTCTGTAATTGATAAAGCTTAGCTGGGTAGAAAATTCTTGATTGGAATTGTTTATCTTTGAGAATTTTGAAGATTGAACTCCAGTCTCTTCTAGCCTGTAGTGTTTTTATAGCTTAATCTTCTGCTATTCTAATTGATCTTCCCTAGTAGGTAGTCTAACCTTTTTCTCTCACTGTCTTTAGGATTTTTTCTTTTATATCTACTTTGTGTAAGCAAATTACTATGTGTCTAGGAGTTGGTCATCTCATTTGGTGCCTTGCAGAGTTTTCTGAATCTCTGGTGTTTGGATGGTCTCATCTCTGATGAGATGCAGAGAGTTTTCTTGGCTGAGCTTTTGGAATGTTTTGTTCTAGGCTGCTGTCATTCTCCTTTTCTACTTCAGTATTACCGATAAGTCGAAAGTTTGGTCTCTTACTATTATCACATATCTCTTGAAACTTTTCCCATCTTTTTAAACTTCCTTCCCATGTTTT
>NW_007221454.1:0-585 GCF_000164805.1 Carlito syrichta | reverse complement strand
ACAGTCTGATACTATTATTCTTAAAGCTACTCTTTTCTGTATGTACTTCAAATGTTCGATGTATCTAATACAACTTTTAATGAATTTCCTTTCACCAATTCCTTTCACTAATTTTACCTTCACAATTATTCCTGTTTACAATTTTCTTCTCACTAATTCACTGCCTGTGAATGTTTTAACAATTGGACAACCATTTGGTGCCAAAAGCTTTCTGTGTTTTATGCTTTGCCAGCATAAGGTACTCATTACCACCTGTATGGTGCATAATCCAGCTCAATAAGTTTCTACTTTCTTGGTCTACTCCCGGTATCAATCATTTCTAGTTCCTCAGTAAAGAGGAAGTTTGAGGTGCAAGATTTTAATTTAGGATCAAATCCTATTATGGGAAGGTGGAAAAAGCAGAACTGGGCATTGGTAGAAATGATATTTTGTAATGCAGGCCCAACAAATCTTTGGCCAACCTGGCTGGAATCTCCAGAGCGAGAACTGCCCATAAGAGTGTCTCACATCAGACTCTTTTTCCATACCCCTTTACCATTCCTTCCTTCCCATCCACATTGGATACTGTATTTTTTTTACTTCTTG
>NW_007221453.1:0-616 GCF_000164805.1 Carlito syrichta | reverse complement strand
AGAAATGGGTCCTAAGTCATTGCCTAAAAGACTATTTCTCAGGAGAGTTTCCTGAAAATATTCATTTTTGGAATGGTTCATAAGAATAAATAAACTTTTACTCTGTGAAGTCACTGAGATATGGTGATTTGTTTCCTACAGTAGTTAGTGTTGCTATAATTAACTCACTCTTCACACAGAGATAAATAAGCAAAAATGTGAGCAGATAGAAAGAGGAAAACATTATTTAATTATATCTCAGGTGACTCATGAATATGGTAGCATTCTCAAAAATAATGCACAGATATAGATCAGTTAGACTCAATAGAAATGAGGATGTGAGGGATGACATGTTGCATAGCAGGGATTGTTCTCTATTGTACCTCTCCTGGTTGATATAAGAAATTGAGGAAAAATAAGGAAAAACTCTTTGTTTTGACAAGACTTTCATGATTTTTTTTCAAAAAAGGAATTGAGATCTGCATTAGGCAAAATAACTGTATTCATTTTTTATTACCACATAACAAATGACCACAAACTTAGCAACTTAAAACTACACGCAATCATGTTTTCATTTGTCTCACAGTTTCCGTAAGTCAAAAGTTTGAGCACAGCTTAACTGGATCTTCTGTTCAGG
>NW_007221452.1:0-2833 GCF_000164805.1 Carlito syrichta | reverse complement strand
AAGACTATTTCTCAGGAGAGTTTCCTGAAAATATTCATTTTTGGAATGGTTCATAAGAATAAATAAACTTTTACTCTGTGAAGTCACTGAGATATGGTGATTTGTTTCCTACAGTAGTTAGTGTTGCTATAATTAACTCACTCTTCACACAGAGATAAATAAGCAAAAATGTGAGCAGATAGAAAGAGGAAAACATTATTTAATTATATCTCAGGTGACTCATGAATATGGTAGCATTCTCAAAAATAATGCACAGATATAGATCAGTTAGACTCAATAGAAATGAGGATGTGAGGGATGACATGTTGCATAGCAGGGATTGTTCTCTATTGTACCTCTCCTGGTTGATATAAGAAATTGAGGAAAAATAAGGAAAAACTCTTTGTTTTGACAAGACTTTCATGATTTTTTTTCAAAAAAGGAATTGAGATCTGCATTAGGCAAAATAACTGTATTCATTTTTTATTACCACATAACAAATGACCACAAACTTAGCAACTTAAAACTACACGCAATCATGTTTTCATTTGTCTCACAGTTTCCGTAAGTCAAAAGTTTGAGCACAGCTTAACTGGATCTTCTGTTCAGGGTCTCACCAGGGATAAAGCTAGGTAGTTGCCAGGCTGTGTCCTCACCTGGAGGCTCAGATCAGGAAAAATAGTTCCAGTGATAGCTTGCTTTTTCAAAGCCAACAACGAAGAGAGAGTCTGATGCTTTAAGACTCTGACATCTAGCCCTTCATAAAGGGATCATGTGATTAGGTTATGTAGATCCAAGATAATATCCCCTTTGATTAACTTAAAGTTAACTGATTAGAGGCTGTAATTGCATCTGTAAAATTCCTTTCCTTTACCATGTAACATAAATTACAATGCAATGTGAATTAGCAAGAGGACTCTGCATTTCTATAGAGGTTTGGAGACCAACCTCATTTCATCTTTGTCTTTACTTACATTTAAGTTCTGTAAAATCTATCCATTTAGCTACACATGAAAAAAGATAATCAAAAATTATCTATAAGGGATTTGTTTTTATTGGACCGGTTCTAAACGTAAAGCACATTACTTCTAGTTACATTCCATTTTCCGGATGCCAGCCCTCTGTAGTTGCAGGAAAGCTGGAACAAGTAGTTTCCCTGTGTGCCACAAAAGAGAATAATGTGGATGTTATTCTCTGCTCTCAGCCCCCTCTTCTGATCACAATGTATGTTGTATTCTTCCCTCAGGAAAAACCTGTCATACCTTTCCCAGGAAAGCCACACTAGATTCTTCACATCCCACTGAATTCTGTTCAAAAATCTAGTATCTCTGAGTGATGCTCAGTTTCTCCATCAGATCTTAATATTCATAATTACTGTTCAATAATGTATAAATAAAAGGAAAGTTTTCTATCCTACCCCGTCTTCTTCAAAGAAATGCTCAATCAGAATGTAAAAGAATGGGAAACCACAGCAGACTCTGCTCTGTAACAGTTCAGAAGTCTTGCTGGACAGATTTTATCTAGGTCCTCAACACTGAGAAGGGGAAATATTTCATTATCCAATTCTGCTTCTGATCTTTGTAAGAACCTTCATTGTCTCTTGTACTATATGAATCTTTACTCGATCCTTTGAGAGTTTTTTTCTTGTTCATTTTCCAGGTTGCATATTTCAGATATACCAAGTTTCTATAAATCTGTAAAACCACGTCTGCTGGTACAAGTATGAAGGGTTTTTGTTTGTTTGTTTTTGTTTTTAAGGCAGCGTCTTGCTATGTCACCCAGCCTATAGTGCAGTAGCATGATTATAGTTTGCTGCAGCCTCAAACTCCTGGGCTCAAGTGATTCTCCTGCCTTGGTCTCCCTGGTAGATGATATTTTAAGTGTGCACCACCATGCATGGCTAATTACAACATCTGATTCATTCTAGTATGTCATTGAGTGTCTTTTCTTTTTTCAAGTTATGTCTCTTGGGTTTAGTATTAAATATTATTTTTATCTTATCTTAGACATTTTGTCTAATAAGTTGGAATACTTCTGTTCCTATTTACATCTTTTATCTTTGTAGGAAGCTATTTTAGGCTTAGAAAGTAGGCTTGATTAATTTATGAGTATGGTTTAATGACAGTTTAATTTACAGAACCTTTACAATGTACTTGCTTGGTGTGGTGCGGTTGGGATCTCACTGTTCTGGCTGGTCCTCCCTGGGACTGTGAAAGGGTATGAAGGGATTTTCCCCATGTCTAGCTGCCAGTTGTCTTTCATTGGTAAAGGGTGTTGTGGGGTCCACTTACTGGAGTTCTTGGTAATTCTGGTGTCTCTGATGGAGGAGAGTCTTGGGCATATGGGAACAAAGAGACTTCCTGGACCTGGCCACTTGCTTTACTGGGTCACTCTTGCCTTTGTGCCTGACGCCTCAGAATCTTTCCATGGAAAAAGATGATCTGAAGGCTAGTAAGGAAGGAGACTCCTTTGCCTGGATGCTTATTATTTGGGGAGCTACCAAACAATCCCTCTTGCTGGTACTGTTTGGTACTTGATTTTTTTCAGAAAGCCTTCTGCTTGATTTACTGGCAGAATGAACTTACCTGGGCTGTCCTCTGTTGGTGAGTCAGGGATTGGTAAACACCTGTTCTTGGTGGCCTTTCTCTGTTGGGTGAGAGGGTACAAGATGCCCCATAGCTGTGCTGTTCCTCCATTCCTGGAGTCCCAAATCAGCTCACCTCTTCTTACACCATTTAGAGTTCCTCTTCCTTTGTCTCTTCCAGCAGATCCAGGGTTTATAGTGATATTTTCTGGGAAGGAACAAGGGAAAACTATGCCACTGTGGTCATACCAGAAGTCCAAGAGACATTTG
>NW_007221451.1:0-823 GCF_000164805.1 Carlito syrichta | reverse complement strand
TTTAGGCTTAGAAAGTAGGCTTTGATTTAATTTATGAGGTATGGTTTTAATGACAGTTTAATTTACAGAACCTTTACAATGTTACTTTGCTTGGTGTGGTGCGGTTGGGATCTCACTGTTCTGGCTAGTCCTCCCTGGGACTGTGAAAGGGTATGAAGGGATTTTCCCCATGTCTAGCTGCCAGTTGTCTTTCATTGGTAAAGGGTGTTGTGGGGTCCACTTACTGGAGTTCTTGGTAATTCTGGTGTCTCTGATGGAGGAGAGTCTTGGGCATATGGGAACAAAGAGACTTCCTGGACCTGGCCACTTGCTTTACTGGGTCACTCTTGCCTTTGTGCCTGACACCTCAGAATCTTTCCATGGAAAAAGATGATCTGAAGGCTAGTAAGGAAGGAGACTCCTTTGCCTGGATGCTTATTATTTGGGGAGCTACCAAACAATCCCTCTTGCTGGTACTGTTTGGTACTTGATTTTTTTCAGAAAGCCTTCTGCTTGATTTACTGGCAGAATGAACTTACCTGGGCTGTCCTCTGTTGGTGAGTCAGGGATTGGTAAACACCAGTTCTTGGTGGCCTTTCTCTGTTGGGTGAGAGGGTACAAGATGCCCCATAGCTGTGCTGTTCCTCCATTCCTGGAGTCCCAAATCAGCTCACCTCTTCTTACACCATTTAGAGTTCTTCTTCCTTTGTCTCTTCCAGCAGATCCAGGGTTTATAGTGATATTTTCTGGGAAGGAACAAGGGAAAACTATGCCACTGTGGTCATACCAGAAGTCCAAGAGACATTTGTACCAAATGGTATTTTATGAAATAAGTAGGCTCTGT
>NW_007221450.1:0-486 GCF_000164805.1 Carlito syrichta | reverse complement strand
AAACATATAACTGCCATACATTTATGTGTCTCTTATATGTAAGACACTAGATGCTAGATGGTGTGTAAAAATTTCAACAGGCTGAGGTGAATGAATTGCCTGAGCCCGCGGGTTCAAGACACCCCTGGGCAGACGAGACCTCATCTCTACAGTAAAATCAAAAAATTAGCCAGATGTGGTAGCGCGCACCTGTAATTCTGGCTACTCAGAAGGCTGAGGCGGAAGGATTGCCGGAACCCAGCAGGTCGAGGCTGCGGTGGCCAGGAGCGGCCACTGCACTCCAGTCTGGGCGACAGAGTGAGACTCCAACTCAAAAAAAATTCAACAATACAGCTCCCGGGTTCAACAGGTATACAATGCTTATTTAATTTCTCAAGCATTCACTTATTTATATATTGATTCAACATTTATTCATTACAAGTTATATGCCAGGTATCTGGCTAAGTGCTAGTGTTATAATGAATACGACCTTCCATTTCTTGGAAC
>NW_007221449.1:0-856 GCF_000164805.1 Carlito syrichta | reverse complement strand
GTTTCCAATTCACTTTGGCTACTTAAAAGTTGTCAGAGTAAATTAAGGGCTCTGCTCTTGCTCAGGCAGTGGATGTCTTCAGAATAATACCTGTTGGACTTGTCTGATGAGCAAAACACCCTTGTTTGCAGTCTCATTGGGCCACATTGTCATAGATAAAGTAGTTCTTTTATAGAGAAATAACCATCCATCCAAACATATAACTGCCATACATTTATGTGTCTCTTATATGTAAGACACTAGATGCTAGATGGTGTGTAAAAATTTCAACAGGCTGAGGTGAATGAATTGCCTGAGCCCGCGGGTTCAAGACACCCCTGGGCAGACGAGACCTCATCTCTACAGTAAAATCAAAAAATTAGCCAGATGTGGTAGCGCGTGCCTGTAATTCTGGCTACTCAGAAGGCTGAGGCGGAAGGATTGCCGGAACCCAGCAGGTCGAGGCTGCGGTGGCCAGGAGCGGCCACTGCACTCCAGTCTGGGCGACAGAGTGAGACTCCAACTCAAAAAAAATTCAACAATACAGCTCCCGGGTTCAACAGGTATACAATGCTTATTTAATTTCTCAAGCATTCACTTATTTATATATTGATTCAACATTTATTCATTACAAGTTATATGCCAGGTATCTGGCTAAGTGCTAGTGTTATAATGAATACGACCTTCCATTTCTTGGAACACTTACCACCAATCAGAGGACAGGTTCTTACACAGAGTTATATATACCATGTGATTAAGGCAGTGGCTTACTGACACATCATCACCATAGGCTCATAGGATGCCATAAAATATCAAGAAAAAATATTTAACTCAAAATGTAGGAAAATAGGGCACCATGGAAAAGTTTGGAAGTTTT
>NW_007221448.1:0-773 GCF_000164805.1 Carlito syrichta | reverse complement strand
CATTGTCATAGATAAAGTAGTTCTTTTATAGAGAAATAACCATCCATCCAAACATATAACTGCCATACATTTATGTGTCTCTTATATGTAAGACACTAGATGCTAGATGGTGTGTAAAAATTTCAACAGGCTGAGGTGAATGAATTGCCTGAGCCCGCGGGTTCAAGACACCCCTGGGCAGACGAGACCTCATCTCTACAGTAAAATCAAAAAATTAGCCAGATGTGGTAGCGCGTGCCTGTAATTCTGGCTACTCAGAAGGCTGAGGCGGAAGGATTGCCGGAACCCAGCAGGTCGAGGCTGCGGTGGCCAGGAGCGGCCACTGCACTCCAGTCTGGGCGACAGAGTGAGACTCCAACTCAAAAAAAATTCAACAATACAGCTCCCGGGTTCAACAGGTATACAATGCTTATTTAATTTCTCAAGCATTCACTTATTTATATATTGATTCAACATTTATTCATTACAAGTTATATGCCAGGTATCTGGCTAAGTGCTAGTGTTATAATGAATACGACCTTCCATTTCTTGGAACACTCACCACCAATCAGAGGACAGGTTCTTACACAGAGTTATATATACCATGTGATTAAGGCAGTGGCTTACTGACACATCATCACCATAGGCTCATAGGATGCCATAAAATATCAAGAAAAAATATTTAACTCAAAATGTAGGAAAATAGGGCACCATGGAAAAGTTTGGAAGTTTTGAAGGATAAGTGGGAATTAAGAAAGACAGACTAGAGTAGGCATGCTTAGTCATAGAAAAGA
>NW_007221447.1:0-803 GCF_000164805.1 Carlito syrichta | reverse complement strand
TTCCTGTCATCTTCCCTCTCTTTCTTCCTTCAACAAATAGTTATTGAGAACATACTAAGTACCATGAACAATGTTAAACAACAGGGATAAACCCAAACAAGAATAACCACAAACAAACAAACAACAAAAAAAACCAAATAAACAAACAGAAGCATCTGCTTTTATAAACTTTACGTTCTTGTCTAGAAAAATATTTCCAAATTAACAGGCAAATATTTAAATAATTAAAATTATTAGAGTTAAAATACATATCAGGAAGAAAAAATTAGAGGGACTGAAATGGTGAGAAAAAATGAGCTTTACTTTATAAAGTCTAGACAAGGAAACTATACAAGAAAATGACCTTTGAATTAGAATTAAAGAAAGAAAAGGAGTCCCCATGGACATAGTTTTAGAGGAAGCAACAAAGTCTAAAATACATAAGTGTAGAGTAAGAAGGTATGGAATAAGACTGGTATAGATGGGGCATAGTGAAAGTAAAAACATACAGTGCCAATGGAAATTACACAAGGGCTTGGCTATCCAGAGTTTTACAGGTCTGAGTCTGCAAAGCTCTGGACAGCTTTCTATTTTAAGTGTAGTGGGAAAATGCTGGCTAGTTTTATCCATAGACCAACATCATCTGATTTGTTTTTTGCTTGTTTTTTTTAAAGCAGGATTTTTTGAGAAGACAGAAAAGCTCCCACAGTTGGGGGGGGAAACCCGAGGGGGCTACCCTGATTTGTATTTTTAATAGTATACTGTGTGCTACGTGAAAAATAGAATGTAGTAGACACTGAGATTGAAAGATCTGAGACTAGTCA
>NW_007221446.1:0-2890 GCF_000164805.1 Carlito syrichta | reverse complement strand
GAGTTAAAATACATATCAGGAAGAAAAAATTAGAGGGACTGAAATGGGTGAGAAATAAATGAGCATTACTTTATAAAGTCTAGACAAGGAAACTATACAAGAAAATGACCTTTGAATTAGAATTAAAGAAAGAAAAGGAGTCCCCATGGACATAGTTTTAGAGGAAGCAACAAAGTCTAAAATACATAAGTGTAGAGTAAGAAGGTATGGAATAAGACTGGTATAGATGGGGCATAGTGAAAGTAAAAACATACAGTGCCAATGGAAATTACACAAGGGCTTGGCTATCCAGAGTTTTGCAGGTCTGAGTCTGCAAAGCTCTGGACAACTTTCTATTTTAAGTGTAGTGGGAAAATGCTGGCTAGTTTTATCCATAGACCAACATCATCTGATTTGTTTTTTGCTTGTTTTTTTTAAAGCAGGATTTTTTGAGAAGACAGAAAAGCTCCCACAGTTGGGGGGGGAAACCCGAGGGGGCTACCCTGATTTGTATTTTTAATAGTATACTGTGTGCTACGTGAAAAATAGAATGTAGTAGACACTGAGATTGAAAGATCTGAGACTAGTCAAGAGGCCATTGCAATAATACAAATAGGAGATGACAGTGGACACAGTATTATTGGCAGTGGAGGGTGAGAAAACAGTGAAGGTGAGAAGAACATTTCAAAATTGAATAAAAAGTTCTTTAAAATGGGAAGAAAGGTGGTTTGATATTCAGGGTGAGAGTATCGATGGCTACTCCTAGGTTTCTGGCTTAAAAATTGGATGGATGATGCTCTATTTATTGAGAAAGAGTGGAATGCAATGCCCCCTTCAAAGGCTAACAAATACACATATTTACTTCATGCTCATGTTGCGCATCAGCAGCTATGAGTTCTGCAAGACTCTAAGTTGAGTTTGGGTCTGATCACTCAAGCACCCAGGATGAAGGAGCAGCTTCCTAATCAGGAACATGAAGTGTCTACCAGACCAGGTACATGGACGGGCTCCTACAATTGGATGTGCTCATGGGAGACTTAAGTTCAGACACAGTGTCATGAAGAAGGTAGAGACATACAAAATCCATTCCAGCAAGCCAGATATCTGACTTTCAGTTGTTCTCAGTGAGAACAGCTCTTTAAAGTGTGAGTGTGTGTGTGTGTGTGTGTGTGTGTGTGTGTGTTGGGGGGTAGCCAAATAACCCCATTTATTTATAAAAAATTGCATTTATTTTTACATGCTTAAACTTCAGTCACTTTCAAAGTACTCTCCATTTGATGCCATATACCTATCGAGATGCTTTTTCTACCACTTACAACAATTTTTTCAACTTGTTAATTTTGTTGCCTTTCAGTGCTTCTGCCATTTTTTTATTTCACCGCTTTCACATCAGCAAAACATTTCCCTTTGAGAACATTTTTGTCCAGAAAAACAAAAAGTCAGTTGCTCAGCGAGATCAGGTGAACGTGGAAGGGTGGGGAATGGTGGCCATGCCATTTTTGACCAAAAAATGCTGAGCACTCAGTGCAATGTGGGCAGGTGCGCTCATAAATCATCCATCATGAAATGGGCAGAAATGCTGAGAGAATCTCCAAAAGAAATTCACTGAAGCGGAACACAGGCTCTCACAACAACATTAGTTGGTACACTGATGCTGATTGGTTCCTAGAATGCTTCCTAGTTTGCCTGTACTACAGGGAATAAATAATTCCTCCAAAAAATAATTCCTTTTTTATACATATATGACACTCCAGGAAAAATCCAGGGACATGTTAGAATATGTTTACATATTTATGTTATGAAGAATTAAGGAAGAGTTGTGAAAGGAACAGTTGTTTTTTAGACATCTGGAGCTCAGAAGTGAGATTTGAGCAAAAAATATCAGTTTGGAAATTATCAGCAAAAATAGGCATTAAAATATGTAAGAACAAAAGAAGAAGAAAAAATAGAGAATGCCTAGAAAGACAGTAATAGCACAACACTGAACATTAAGTTGGTAATATATTTGCAAAATGCAAACCAGGCCTATTGATAGGACAGTCCTGGCTATTAGTTTTATTTCAGGATAATCATCTATTACTGGGTCCCATTGAATCCTCAGGACTCTCTACTTATCATCATGAATTAGTAGCGCAGCTTATTGAAACATCAACAGGGAGGAAAATTCATTACACACACACAGAGAGAGAGAGAGAGAGAGAATGAGCAAGAGAGTGTGAGAGAGAGAAAGGGAATACAGACTCACTTATTCAACTAGATTAACAGGTTTTAGGGAAAAGTTCTTGATTAGCAGTTGCCTCCTGTAAATAAGGCACCAGTAAGTAAGTATTGGCTTGACTAAATCAATTATTGTGTTAGTATTCGTTGAATAACAGCCTCTTTGCAAAGAGATGGGTTTTAGGGAAGAAAGAAGGGACATTTAAATAAAAGTTAGAGTGTGAACAAGGCATGGGAGCATGATAGAGCATGGTGTGCTAAGAATGCTTGGTTCTCGTAGAGGTTTAAGTTGCAGAGGAAAACAGCAAAGTCTTTGTATAGGTTTCACAGAGTTAAACAGTTAGGAACAGATAGGATATTTGAATTCAACTCTCTTGACTTTAAGTACAGAGCTCTTTCTATTATTAATGGCTTTCTTGTCTTCAGTTTTTCTTACATTATGTTTAACTGATGTTTTAAAAAATTATTTTTATGTGGCTATTTAAAACATCATAATTATGTTTACAGCTTGCATTCTATTTCTATCATAGGGCATTGTACTAGATCACTTTTGCTAAGCCAAAATTTGTACCCCATAAACGTGGGTTATGGACTGGGCTTTGTTCAAAGAGAGTTTTGAGGGCATGGGGGTCAGGAAGAAATGCTCAATCAGCAGAGTCATGGGTTCAACTTTCTGTCAGCTATGTGATGGCTC
>NW_007221445.1:0-790 GCF_000164805.1 Carlito syrichta | reverse complement strand
GACTAAATCAATTATTGTGTTAGTATTCGTTGAACAACAGCCTCTTTGCAAAGAGATGGGTTTAGGGAAGAAAGAAGGGACATTAAATAAAAGTTAGAGTGTGAACAAGGCATGGGAGCATGATAGAGCATGGTGTGCTAAGAATGCTTGGTTCTCGTAGAGGTTTAAGTTGCAGAGGAAAACAGCAAAGTCTTTGTATAGGTTTCACAGAGTTAAACAGTTAGGAACAGATAGGATATTTGAATTCAACTCTCTTGACTTTAAGTACAGAGCTCTTTCTATTATTAATGGCTTTCTTGTCTTCAGTTTTTCTTACATTATGTTTAACTGATGTTTTAAAAAATTATTTTTATGTGGCTATTTAAAACATCATAATTATGTTTACAGCTTGCATTCTATTTCTATCATAGGGCATTGTACTAGATCACTTTTGCTAAGCCAAAATTTGTACCCCATAAACGTGGGTTATGGACTGGGCTTTGTTCAAAGAGAGTTTTGAGGGCATGGGGGTCAGGAAGAAATGCTCAATCAGCAGAGTCATGGGTTCAACTTTCTGTCAGCTATGTGATGGCTCTTGGATCCTGGGCCCTGTTTTCTCATCTGTAAAATTCAAATTATTGTGAGGATTAGATAAAAATTTGTGTAAGCAATTAGCTTCTGTAAGGAACTAGCTGTAGGGCCTTAAGTCAGTAATGTAAGGTTCCCTGTTCTTCACTCTGTAAAGTAGCATGGGATCATTAGGTATGTAGCTGTACCTCATGGCAGGAGTTCAACATGGTTAGGAGATTTC
>NW_007221444.1:0-699 GCF_000164805.1 Carlito syrichta | reverse complement strand
CCACTAACTGAGGCATAAAGCACTGAGGATGCAAAAATCATGGAGCAGCAATAATGGAGGAGGACTAGTAACTGAGACTCATTATGAAGCAGACCCAGTCACTGGGGCTGCAATCACAGAGAAAAGCTAATCACTGGGGCAAAAATTAAAAAGAAGGTCAGAAACTAGGGCATTTTTTGCAGAGGAGTGCCTGTCAGTAGTGTGCACATCACAGAAGAGGATCAGTCACTGGGTCACGTATCAAAAAGGAGGTGTATTCACTGGGCACCGATCACAATAGAAAATCTGTCACTGGGACAGTAAACACAGAAGATGATCATTCACTGAAGCACGCATCACAGAGAAGGGCTAGTCACTGAAACACCCATCAGATGCATGCTAGTGATAGGGGCACCTCTTAGAGAGAAGGGTTATCCACTGGTACACCTAACACAGGGGAAGGTCAGTCACTAGGTCACTCACTAGGAGAAGGGACAATCACTGGGGCACTGATTACTAAGGAGGACTAGTCACTGGGGCACCCATCACAGAAGAGGTTCAGTTACTTGGGCTCACATCCTGGAGGAAGCCTATCGCTGAGGAAAATCAGTCACCAGGGCACCTGAAAGTAGTTGGATAGTCACTGACACACCCATCACAGAGCAAGAACACTCTCTGGGGCACACATCAAAAAGAAGGACTAGATACTGAAACACCCAC
>NW_007221443.1:0-344 GCF_000164805.1 Carlito syrichta | reverse complement strand
GGTTATCCACTGGTACACCTAACACAGGGGAAGGTCAGTCACTAGGTCACTCACTAGGAGGAGGGACAATCACTGGGGCACTGATTACTAAGGAGGACTAGTCACTGGGGCACCCATCACAGAAGAGGTTCAGTTACTTGGGCTCACATCCTGGAGGAAGGCTATCGCTGAGGAAAATCAGTCACCAGGCACCTGAAAGTAGTTGGATAGTCACTGACACACCCATCACAGAGCAAGAACATTCTCTGGGGCACACATCAAAAAGAAGGACTAGATACTGAAACACCCACCACAGAGGAGAACAAGTAACAGAGGCACCAATTATGAAGAAGAACCTATCACTG
>NW_007221442.1:0-609 GCF_000164805.1 Carlito syrichta | reverse complement strand
AAGGGACAATCACTGGGGCATGATTACTAAGGAGGACTAGTCACTGGGGCACCCATCACAGAAGAGGTTCAGTTACTTGGGCTCACATCCTGGAGGAAGCCTATCGCTGAGGAAAATCAGTCACCAGGGCACCTGAAAGTAGTTGGATAGTCACTGACACACCCATCACAGAGCAAGAACATTCTCTGGGGCACACATCAAAAAGAAGGACTAGATACTGAAACACCCACCACAGAGGAGAACAAGTAACAGAGGCACCAATTATGAAGAAGAACCTATCACTGCATTTCCATGACAGTGGAGAGCCAGCCACTATCACACTTAACACAGAGAAGAAAGCATTATGGAGGAAACCCCAACACTGGGACTCCCATCTAAGAGGTGCACCTGTTGCAGTGGTACCCATTATGAAGCAGGGCTAATCCCTTAGAACACATCACAGCAGAAAGCTAATCACAGGGGCACCCAACACAGAAGAGAGCCAGCTACTGGTACACTAATTACAGAGGAGATTCAGTCACTGGGGCACACATCATAAAGGAGAGCAAGTCACTGGAGCACCCATCACACATGAGGCAAGTCACAGGGAAACTCATAAGAGTGAAGAGG
>NW_007221441.1:0-5143 GCF_000164805.1 Carlito syrichta | reverse complement strand
TCACACATGAGGCAAGTCACAGGGAAACTCATAAGAGTGAAGAAGGTAGTCACTGACCACCCCATCAAAGAGGATGCCAGTTACCAAATCACCCATCATAGAGCATCACAGAAGAGGGCAAGTCACTAAATAATCAATTATAGAGCAGAGTCAGTCTCCTGAGCGTCAATAACAGAGAAATGTCAGTCAGTAAGGTGCCAAACACGGAGAATGCACAATCATTGAGGTCTTCATCACAGAGGAGAGCAAGGCATTGATCACAGAGGAGACCTAGTCACTGGGGTAACCATAGGAGGAGAGAATCTGTCACTGAGGCACTCATCAGAGAAAAGGGACAGTAATTGGGATAGCTATCATAGAAGAAGGGCAGTCACTGGGGCACCAACCAGAGAAGGTCTGCACAAGGAAAGTCATCACAAAGGAGGAGCCAACAGGGGCACCCATCACATAGTTCACCTCACTGGAGCACAACTTGCAGAGGTGGGCCAGTCACAGGGACACCCCTCAAAGAAAAGAGTTAATCACTGAGAAACTCACACAAAATAGTACATGTCAAATTGTCGCCAATAACAGAAGAGGTCCAGTTGCTGGGTCACCCATTATGGAGAATGGTCAGTCACTGAGACTAACATCACAGAGGGCCAGTCACAGGAACAAGCATCACTGAGGAATGCAAATCATTAGGACACCCATTACAAAAGGGCTATGACTACAGCACTCATTATGGATGAAGGCCAGTTAGTGGGACACCTATCACAGTGGATGGCAAATCACTAGGCCACCAATTATGGAGAAAGGCTAGTCAGTGTTCCACAAATCATTGAGAAGTAACAATCACTGGAACATTGATTACAGAAGAAAGCTAGTCCTTGTGGCACTAATCACAGAGGAGGATCAGTCACTGTGATATCTTTCAGAGTCTGACCGGTTACTTACTAGGGCACACATCATGGAGGGGGGCAACCACTGAGGCACACATTACAGAGGAGGGGAAATCACTGGGGCAAGCATAACAGAGAAGGCCCAGTCACTGAGGCATATATCACAGAGGAAACCCATTCACTGTTACCCAAAATGGAGGAGGGCCATCATTGGGACATCCATCATAATGGAGTGGCAGGCTTTACAGTACCCATCACAGAAGAGGCCAGTCACAGGGGTATCCATCATAGATAAGAGTCAGTCACTAAGCACCAATTACAGAGGAGAATCAGTCACTGGAGCATCAATCACAGAGAAGGGCCAGTGAGGCTCCAAACACAGAGGAGGGATAGTCACTGTGAACCCTATCACAGAGGAGTGCCAGTCTCTAGGTACCCAAGAAAGAGTAAGGGCAGTCACTGGAGCACCCATAATAGATAAGGACCAGTCCATGTTACACCAATTAAAAATATGGGTCAGTCACAAGTGCACACCTCACAGAGGAGGGCTACTCACTGGAGCATCCATTATAAAGGAGGCTAAGTTACTGGGGCATAAGAAAAGAGAGAAACCAGTCACTGAGACACTCATAACAGAAGAAAGCAAGTCACTGGGGCATCCATCGCAGATGGGGGCTATTCACTCTGGCACCCAATTTGGTGGAGGACCTGTCACTGGGGCAACAATCACAAAGGAGAACCAAATAATGGAGGAGGTCCAATAATGGGAACCTCTACCACAGAAGAGGGTCCATTATTGGGTCACTCATTATGGAGGAAGCCTAGAAACTGGGGCACCCATCATAGATGAAAACTAGAACACCCATTTTAGAAGAGGCCTAGTTACTAGGACATCATCACAGAAGAGGGCTAGTCACTGGTGCACCCATTAAAGAGGTTGGCCAGTAATTGGTGCACCAGACAAAGTGGAGGCCCCGTCACTGTGGCACCCATAATGGAGGAAGCAAAGCCAACAAGATATCCATCACAGAGGAGAGCTAATCACAGTGCACCCAACTTAGAGGAGGGTCAGTCACTAGGGCACAAATAACTGAGAAGACACAGTCACTGAGAGACCTATAATGGAGGAGGGCTAGTCAAGGAGACACATATTATGTATGAGATGCAGTTCCTGGGGCCAAGATTACTGAGTAAATCTACTCACTGGGCCATCCATCATCAAGGAGGATTAGTCCTGAGGCCTTTTTACAGAGGAAGGCCTGTCACTAGGGAACCCATCACAGAGTATGGTCATTCACTGTGATACTCATAATACAGGAGGTGCACTCTGCTGCACTTATTACAGGGGAAAGGCAGTCACAGAGACATTCCTCACAGAGGAGAGTCAGTCACTAGGGCACTCAATTTAGAGGATGCTCAGAAACGGGGTCACCTATCACAGTGGAAGGCTATTCACTGCGGTACCAATTTAGCCAGTTAGGAGAACACCCATCATAGAAAATGGTTAGTTACTGAGACATCCATTACAGAGGATGGGCAATCATTGCCAAATCATCACAGAGATGGACATATAACTGGGACACCCATCATGGAGGAGGCCCCAAGACTGTGACACCTATCACATAAGAGGACTAGTCACTGGGGTACCCATCATATATGAAAGCCAGTCACTGCTGCACCAATCATAAGGGAGGTCCAGTCAAGGAAGCACCTATTATGGAGGTAACTCAGTAATTGGGACGCAAATCAGAGGAGGGCCAGTCACTGGAACACACATTATGGAGGAGGCTCAGTCACTGCGACACCCAGTACAAAGGCGTACCTGTAACTAGGCACTCATCACAGAACATGGCCAGTCATTAGGGAACCGATCACCTAAGACCCCCTAGTCGCTGCTGCCCACATTATGGAGATGTGCCTGTCACTGGGTCACCCTTCACAATGGAGGGCCAGTCGCTAGGGCACCTATTATGGTGAAGGCCCAGTAAGTAGGATACCCATCATGAGGACAGCTATTCACTGGGGCAAACATTATGGTGGAGGGCCAGTCACTGGGCATAAATTTCATAGGAGTCATTGGGGCATTAGCATAGAGAAAGGTCACCAAATGGGGTACCAATATGAAGCAGGTCAAATCACTGAGGCACCAATAACAGAGGAAGACCAACTGCTAAAGCACATGTCACAGAGGAGGGTGAATCACTGATATCATATTTAAGAAGAGAAATAGTCACTAGTCACAAATCATAGAGGTAGACTAGTAACTGAGGCTCCAATTTTGTAGTCACCGGTACAACCATCACAGCTGTGAGTTAGTCATTGAGGCACTCATCACACAGGAGAGCCATTCACTAGGGAACTCATCACAGGGGAGAGCCAGTCACAAAGGCACACATTAAACACAGGGCTAGTCACAGGGAAACCCATTGCAAAATAGGTCTTTTCACTGTGAAACCCATCACAGATAGGGACCTGTAACTTGGGCACCTATCATATAGAAGAGCTAGTCACTGGTGCTTCCATTACAAACGCGGTGCTGTCATCAGTGCAGCCATCACACAGGACAGCCAGTCACAGGACACACATAAAAATGATGCTAAGTCAATAAGGCAATGATAGTTGAGGGTACTCAGTAAGTGGGACACCAATTACAGAGGAGGGCAAGTCACAGAGGGAAACATTATGGATGAGTTTAGTCACTGGGGCACCAATCAAAGATGAGGCCCAGTTTCTGGGGTACTCATAATGGAGTAAGACCAGTCACTGAGATATCCATTATGAACGATGTTCAGTAACTAAGGCAACTATAATAGAGGAGAGCCAGTCACTGAGACCCCAATCACAGAGGAGAACAAGACAGTAGGTCACACATTTCAAAGAGGGACTAGTCACTAGGACAAAAATTATGGATGTGAAGCAGCCACTGGCATACTAAACAAAGAGTGCCCGTCACAGGGGTACCCATAACAGAGGAAGGCCAATCACTGGCACATCCAACAAAGATGTAGACACTTACTGAGGCACGAAACACAGACTAGGATCAGTCATTGAGGCACCCATCACAGACTAGTGCCAGTCATTGGGGCACCAATTAAGAGAAGGTTCTATCACTGGTGCTCCATCACAGAGTGTTGGAAACCGGCTCCGACTTGAGGGGGGTTGGTCCTGAATCGGGAGGATCAGGAAGGTGAGAAGAAATGACTCGGAGGCAGTTCTTCTGGGTCAGGTCTGGCCAAGACCGTTCCAAATTTTATTCAAACTCCTTCCACCTTATATACCATTTTCTATCACCCCTAGCAATATGACAAACATTCGTATACCATTTTCTATCACCCCTAGCAATATGACAAACATTTGCTGGGGGCTTACACGTCCCACAGGGCATAACGTTTTTTACAGAAACATACATCATGAGATTTGTTTGCCCCAACAATCACGAATCCATGAGGCATAACGTGCTTATGTCAAGATGATAAATGCAGAGCTTTTGCAATACTTTCACAAACTGCTTTCCATGATTTTAATGATTAATTCATACTTCATAAGTTTATTTTTATTTCTACCTAATATAAAATCTTGAATTTTCTATTAACCTTACATGATTTTACAAAATATAATGCTATGTAATTCTTCAACACTCAACCCAAAACTAATTATTTTTAAGTTATAAAACCTTACAATGACTCATATGAGTCTTTTTAACCACATCTAGATTTAACAATTTTATATTATCTAATGATTAAACTTTAACACTATGCTATATCTTATAAACTTATACTTATTAATATTTCTTTAATCTAAACTATCATCGATGTATTACTATCATTAATGTGTGATTCTTATTGTTATAAAACTATAAACTTATTTGTGTGATTCTTATTGTTATGAAACTATAAACTTATTTTTATCCTATCTTCAAACTTAATAAAATTACAAATCTAATTATTTTTGAAATCTATTTTCTTGTAAGCTAGTGCATAACCGTTTGTAAAAAATCCCATTGCCATAGTAACTTATTGAACGGCCTGGCTGGGGGCAGAAACGTAACAGGGGAATATTGGCATAGCTTGTTCCTTAGCAATCAGCTTGGTTGGAGGCAAAAACAACAAAAATAGTTTCGGTACAGAAAGTTTCAGTATATAGTCAAACAGAAAGTTTTAATGTATTGTTAAAGAATCTCAAGATTAGCCTTCAGAAACTTAAAGATAACTTTTAGGAAAAGGAAACTTAAAAGCTTAAACGAAACTTAAAGGGTTTTCTAT
>NW_007221440.1:0-8140 GCF_000164805.1 Carlito syrichta | reverse complement strand
TTACAGAGGAGAGGAAGTCACTATGAAATCCATTTTAAAAGATGGTCAGTCACTGAGGGAGCAATCATGGAGGTGACCCAGGCACTGGCTCATCCATAATGGAGGAGAGTAAGTGACTGGGATAACCATATGTAGGATATCCAGTCACTGGATAAGTGATCACAGGGGAAGACTTCTTGCTGGGCACACAACACAAAGAATGATTGGTCACTGGAGTATTTTTCATAGAAGAAGACCAGTCACTGGGTCACTCATCCAGAGGTGAGTTAGTCAGTCGGGAACCCATTAAAGAGGATGTTTAATCATAGAGAATTTATTGCAAACAGAGCCAGTCTCTGGGACACACATCACAAAAGAAAACCAGTCTCAAATGCACAGATTACAAAGAAAAACCAGTCACTAGAGAATTCATCACAGAAGAGGGGACGTTCCTGGGGCAACCCTCAGTAAGAAAAGTCAGTCACTTGGACACCAGTTATTAAAGAGGGATTGACACTGGATATACCAATATGGAGGTGTCCTAGTTACTAGGACAACCATCACAGAGGAGGGCTAGTCACAAGGGTACGCATTATGAAGGAAGGCCAGTCAGTATGGCACAAATCATCGAGGAGGCACAGTCACTGAAGCAACCATTATGGTTGAGGGCTAGTCACTAATGCAGCCATTATGTAGGATAACCAGTCACTAGTGTAGAAATCACAGAGGAAAGTTAGCCACTGGGGAACCCATAATACAGAAGGATCAGTCACTGTGTCATTTTTCACAGAGGAGGGCCAGTCACTGGGACATCCTTTATAGAGGAGAGCCAGTCACTGGGGTGTCATCACAGAGGAGTGCTAGTCACTGGGGCATCCAATTTGGAGGAGGGTCATTCAATAGGGTACCAATCACAGAGATGACCTAGTCAATGGAGCACCTGTTAGGGAGGAAAACCAGTCACTGCGATACCCATCACAGAAAAGGGACAATCACTGAGGGAGCCATTATAAAGAAGTCCTACATAATAGGACACACGTCACAAAGGAGGTGTGGTCACTAGGGCACCAAGTTTGATTGAGGTCCAATTACTATGACAGACATCACAAATTAGATCTGGTCAATGCAGCACCCATCACAGAGGACAGCAAGTCACTGGGACACCAAACACAGAGGGTCAGTCACTGGGGCATGCATCATGGAGGACAGCCAGCCCCTGAGACAAACTTCAAAGATGAAGACTAGTCATTGTGACAACCATTATGCAGGAGTGTCAGTCATTTTTGCATCAATCACAGAGGAAGTCCAGTGACTGGTGCACAAATAATGGAAAAGGGTCAGTCACTGGGCCCTCATTATAAAGGAGGCATAGTCACTGGAGCATCCATTATGGAGGTGAGCCAGTTATGGGGGCACCTAACACAAGTAGGGTTTGTCATTTGGAAGCCCATCACAGAGGATGGCCAGGCTCTGGGTGCCTATCACAGAGGGTTGCCCATCATTGAACCGCATATTATAAAAGCAGACCAACCACTGAGGCTGCCATCACAGAGGACATCCAGTTCCTGGAATAACCATCCCAGAGGACAGATGAGGGCCAGTCACTGGGGCAACAATTATAGAGTACAGAGAGTGACTGTAGGACTGATCATAAAGGAGGGCCAGTCACTGTGACTCACATTATGGAGGAGGGCCAGTCACTGGGACAAACTTCACAGATGAAGACTTGTCATTGGTGTAGTCATTATGCAGGAGGGCCAGTCACTTTTGCACCACTCACACAGAAAGCCCAGTCACTAGTGCCCCAATAATGGAAGAGGGTCTGTCACTGATTTACCTATTATAAAGGAGGCCCAGTCACTGGTGCACCAATTAGGGAAGAAAGTCAGTCACTAGGGCACACAATACAGAGTAGGTTTAGTCACATGGGCATTCATTATGAATGAGGGCCAGTCACTGGGACATCCATAACAATTGGAATTGTGTGACATCTATCACAGAGAAGGGCCAGGCACTTTGATATTTATAACAGAGGAGTGCCCGTCACTAAACCACATACTATAAAGAGAGCTAATCACTGGGATACCATTCACATAGCAGATCCAGTCACTGGAAAAGCCATCCCAGAGGATAACCAATCATGGGGGTATCCATCTAGATGATGACCTGCACTGGATCAGTGATTACAGAGTAGAGCAAGTCACTGTAGGAGCAATCACAGAGGAAGGGCAGACAATGAGACATGAAGAACAGAGGAGACACAGACACTGAGCCACACAACACCAAGAAGAGTCAGTCATTGGGACCATGATCACAGAGGAGGAGCTATCACTAAGGAACCCAACTCTGAGAACACCCAGTCACTGAGGAAACCTATCCCTGTGAGTTATTCACTGTGATAGGTAGTAGCAGATAAGTGCCAGTCATTGGGAAACCTATAAGAGATTAGGACTAATCACTGGGGCACCAATCACAGAGGAGGGTCTGTCACTGAAGCACCCACAAGAAGGACAAGTGCACTCGGAAAAGAGTTGGTCCAGTCAGGGTTAACTCCTCTCAGAAGTGGACTAGTCACTGGAACCCACACACAGTGGAGTTCTAGTTATTGGGCACACACACAGTAGAGGGCTTGTCACTGTAACACAGACAACATAGCAGGGATAGTCAAGGGGACACCCATTATGAAAGAGGGCCTGTCACTGGGATATGCATTATCGAAGAGTCCCAGTCATGGGGGCATCTATCACAGAGGAGAACCAGTCACTGGAACACACATCAGAGGACAGCTAGTCAACAGAGTACCCAATTTGGAGGAGGACTAGTCAATGGGACAGTAATCACAGAGAAGGCCCAGTCAATAAAAGACCTATTAAGGAGGAGTAACATTAACAGGGAAACCCATCACAGAGGAGAGCCAGTCACTGGGACACCTGTTTTGGAGGAGGCCCAGATGCTAGGACACGGATCACAGAAGAAGGCTAGTTGCTGTGGCAGTCATCATGGAGGATGGCCATTCATCAGGGCATCAATCACAGAGGAGGTCTAGTCAGTAAGGTACCCATTATGGAGCAGGTCCAGACACTGTTGCACTCAACACAAAGTAGGGCAAGTCACTATAGCACCCATAATATATAAAGGCCAGTCACTGAGGCACCAACCACAGAGAAGACCTAGTCATTGGGGTACATATGGAGAAGACCCAGTCACTGGGGAACACATTACAAAAGTGAGCCAGTCACTGGGGCACCTGTTATAGAGATGCATAGTAAATGGAACCTCCATCATAGATCAGTTCTGCGTAGGTTGTCCTACTCAGTGGGACAATCATTATGGAAGAGAAAAAGTCACTGGCCATCAATTACAGAGAAGGTAGAGTCACTGGGCCACCAATATGGATGATGCCCATTCACTGGGACACCAATCCTAGAGGAAGGTAGGTCACTGGTACATCAAAAACAGAAGTATATGAGTCAATGAGTCACCCATTTTTGGAGGATGGCATGTCACTTGTCATCTGTCTCAGAACTGGACTATTCACAGGGGCACACATTATTGAGAAGGGCTAGTCACTGGGACAAAAATCATAGATGAAGGCCTGTCACTTAGGCACTCATCACACAGAAGGACCAGTCACTAAGGCACCCATTTCAGAGAAAGAGCAGTCACTGGGGCACACATCACAGTACAGGGCCTGTCACTGTGGCACCTATCACTTTAGGCCCAATAACAAAGTCATACATAGCAGAGAGGACTTGTCATTGTGTCACTCATCAAAGAGTAGGGATAGTCTGTTGGGCAACAATCATGGAGTAATGCTAGTCACTTTGACTCCCAATACAGAAGGCCATTCACTGAGCATCCATTACACAGGATGGTTGATCACAGGGAAACCTATCATAAATGAGGGCTAGACACTTGAACACCAATTATTGAAGAGGTCAAGTAAGTGGGACATCCATCACAGAGGAAGGCTAGTAACTCGGGAACCATTATGGAGAAGCAACATTCCCTGGGGAACCATCACAAAGGAGGGCTAGACACAGGGCCACTCATTATGGATAAGCACTAATCACAGAGTAGGCCAAGTCACTGAGACACCCAAAATAGAAAAGGGTCTGTCACAGGGGTACCCATTATGGAGGATGCCTAATCATTGGGCCAACAATCTCAGAGGAGAGTCAATCATTAACACACACATAGAGGAGAGTCAGACACTGGAGCATGAATCACAGAGGAGGGCTAGTGTCTGGGACATTATGGATAAGAGACATTCACTGGGGCGCTCATAAGAGAAGTAGGCCAGTCACTGGGGTGTCCATTACTGAAAATGATAAGTCACTGCAGCACAATTCATGGAGGAGTGCCGGTCATTGGGGACACAAAATAGAGGAGGGTCACTTACTGGGCACTCATTACAGAAGCAGGATACTCTGTGTGGCATCCATCAGAGGTGTGAGCCAGTCACTGGGGGACCATCACAGAGAAGAAAAGTCACTGGGGCACAAAACACAGAGGAGATAATGTAAATGGTGTACACATCACAAATGGTAGCCATTCACTGAGGAATACATCACAGACGAGGGCCATTCACTGAAGCACTTATCAAAGACGAGGACCAGTCACTGGGGCACAAATGGGAGGGCTCAGATGTGGGTCTCCGATCACAGAGGAGGATCAGAAACTGGGACAGCCATTCCAGAAGGGAGTCAGTGTGGTAACAATCACAGAGGAGGGCTCTTCACCGAGGCACATATCACAGTGGAGTCGCAGTCACTGAGGCACCCATCAAAGTAGAGAACCATTCAATGGGGCACCCACCACAGAAGAAGCCTGTCAACTGAGACACTCATCACAGAGGACAGCTAGTCACTGGGGCATCAATCACGGAAAAAGTTCAGTCACTTGCGTACCCATAAGAGAGGTGGGTCATAATTGAAGCACCCATCACAGATGATGACTAGTCTCTGGGGTACCCAAAACAGGATGGCTAGAAACTGAGACATCCATAATAAAGGAAATCCAGTAACTGGGGTACCCTTTATGCAAGAAGGCAATCACTGGGGCACCCATCAGAGAGAAAAGCCAGTCACTGAGACACACATCACTGAGAAGGGCCACTAGGGTACCCATTAATAGGGGCTCAGTCTATGAGGTTTCAGTCACAAAGTAACTGGAGCGACCTTCACAGGGGGGGTAAAATCAGCAAGGCACCCATAACAGAGGAGGATCATTTACTGAGGTATATTTCACAAGAAAGGCCAATGACTGGGAAACCCAGTGTAGAGGATGAACCTATCACAAGAAGAGGCAATCACTGGGACACACATTATGCAGGAAGACTAGTAACTGGAGCACACATCACAGAATTGGTCTAGTCACTGGGGCACTCTATTTGGAGGAGGCCCAGTCAAGTGAACACAAATTAAGGAAGAAACCCAGTTACTGTTGCACCCATCACAGAGGTGGGCTAGTCACTGGGCTACCCATCATATATGAAGACCAGTCAGTGAGGTAGCATTCACAGAGGAGTCCTTGTCACCTTGGCACATATAATGGGGAGGACTAGTCACAGGGACACACATCACAAAGGAGTCAGTCACTGGGACACTCATTATGGAAGACCCACATTAAATGAGACACCATTCACAAAGGAGGGCAAGTCACTGGAGCAACCATTACAGAGGAGGGCCTGTCACTGGTGTGCCAATATTTAGCAGGCCCAGTCATTGCAGGGCAAATCACAAAGCAAGATCATTCATTGGTTTACCATCACAGAGGAGGGCTAGTCATTGGGGAACAAATGATGAGGGAGGGCCAGTAACTGGTCATCACAGGGTAGGTTAGGAACTGGGGCAACAGTAATGGAGGATGGTTAGTCACTGGTAATTACATAGCAGTTAATGTCTATTCATTAGGCACCCATTACTTCTTAGGGTGAGTCAATAGAGCACACTTCACAGAGGAAGGGCAGTCATTCAGGAATCCATCACTGAGCTGATCCAGTCACTGTGACACCCATGACAGATGAAGGCCTCTCACAGAGGCATGCATAACAGGCAGTCTAAACCCTGGACACCCATCACAGAAGTTGTCACTGTCATACCCAACAAAAATGATGGCGGGGCCTGCACACCAGAAACCTGATGTTGCAAGACTATCATTAAAGTCTTCTTTTGTTTCATTCCACATTTCGATGCCATTCTTAGATTTTGGACAGAAGATAACATCTACTAAAATGTTCAGACCAGCATCTCTCTCTTGGAGAAAAATTGTCAGACCAGAAAACCTTCATTAAAATTAAGATGTGAGGACTTCTGGTAAGGTGACGATGAGACAAGTTGGACTGTGAGAGTTTCCCTAAAAGTGAGTGTTCATAAAGACTATCATTTTCCCCCACGTGGCTGCTGCCACTGACAGCTTTCTCCTTGACCAGTCAGACAGACCTGTGGGCTGGAAGACTACAGTCCCATGCACCTCTCAGCCACCACCACTGCAACCACTGTCGTCAGCCCCATCAGTCCATGGACTGAGGGCCTCAGTGCAACACACAGCTCTGCTGCCATGGCTGCCATCATCACCGCTACCACTGTCCCACCTGGGGTGGTGCTTGACTGCCAGGCCCATGGAGCTCTGGGCTTCCTTGCCAGATGCACTGCCCCACACCGCTCTGAGCCACACTGTGATACATCAACCTACAGTGCCTGTCTGTCCTGAATTCCACTGCCCTGGTCCAGCCCTGATGGGAATAGACATCAGCTGGAGCCCTGAAACCAGGCAGAGACCTGCATTGCCCTATACAGCCCTATCTATCTCTTCCTAGCCTCCAACATGGGAGCTAAGGTAATCGCATCAAACTGGGAATAACAGAAATCCTTCCCAATGCTAGATTGGACACAGAAAGGTCAGATCTGAGTGGCAGACTTGAAAGGCAGCAAGCTGACTGAGTCCAGATCTGATCCACACTCCTTCCACTGAGGCAAGATGTTAACTAAGCAACTCCTGGGTCAACATGGAAAACAAAACAGAGATTAAAAGATACCTGGAAACAAATGAAAATGAAGAACCATTTTACCAAAATTTGGGATGCCATGAAGCAGTAGTAAGAGGGAAATTCATATCTCTACAAATGCACATGAAGAAAATGGAAAGATCACAAGTTAACAGCATAACAAGTCACCTAAGAAAGCTGGAAAAGCAAGACCATCAAAACCCTAACTTCAGCGGAAGAATCCAGATCACCAAAATAAAAGCCAATATCCAGGACATAGAACACAAAAAGATAATACAAAAAAAAAAAAAAAAAAAATTCAAGGAAACAAAAAGTTGGTTCTTTGAAAGGATAAACAAGATTGATGGTCCTCTAGCTAGACTGACCAAAAGAAGAGAGAAAAAGCCCAAATAAACACAATCAGAAACATGAAAGATGAAGTCACGTCTGACCCTGAAGTAATACAAAAGATTACTACACACACTTGTATGGAAATAAAGTTGAAAATCTAAAGGAATGGAGGATTTTCTGACATCACACAACCTACCTAGGTTGAAACAAGAAGAAATCGAGAACCTAAATAGACCAATGACAATCCAGGAAATTGACTATATCATAAGAAAACTACCCTTCAAAAAAGCCCTGGATCAGATGATTTTCCAGCAGAATTCTACAAAACATACAAGGAGAAACTGATACCAGTCCTATTGAAAGTATTCCAGGTGATTGAGAAAGCTGGAACTCTCCCAATTCATTTTATGAAGCTAACATCACATTGATACCTAAGTCAGGTAAAGACCCAAGAAAGAAACAGAACTACAGGCCAATGTCCTTGGTGAATATAGATGCTAAAATTCTCAACAAGATCCTAAAATAAATGGATTCCACAGCACATCTCAAAAATCATCCACAATGACCAAGTAGAATTCATCCTCAGGATACAAGTATGGTTCAACATTCATAAGACCACAAACATAATTAAATATATCAACAGATGTAAAAACAATAACCACATGATTAAATCATAAGATGCAGAAAAAGCATTTCATAAACTCCAGCACCTTTTTCTGATAAAAACCTTTGGACATCTGAGCATAGATGGAACATACATCAAAATACTAATAGCCATCTACAAGAAATTCACAGCCAGTATACCGCTAAACAGACAGAAAT
>NW_007221439.1:0-7650 GCF_000164805.1 Carlito syrichta | reverse complement strand
GACACTGGATATACCAATATGGAGGTGTCGAAGATATTAGGACAACCATCACAGAGGAGGGCTAGTCACAAGGGTACGCATTATGAAGGAAGGCCAGTCAGTATGGCACAAATCATCGAGGAGGCACAGTCACTGAAGCAACCATTATGGTTGAGGGCTAGTCACTAATGCAGCCATTATGTAGGATAACCAGTCACTAGTGTAGAAATCACAGAGGAAAGTTAGCCACTGGGGAACCCATAATACAGAAGGATCAGTCACTGTGTCATTTTTCACAGAGGAGGGCCAGTCACTGGGACATCCTTTATGGAGGAGAGCCAGTCACTGGGGTGTCATCACAGAGGAGTGCTAGTCACTGGGGCATCCAATTTGGAGGAGGGTCATTCAATAGGGTACCAATCACAGAGATGACCTAGTCAATGGAGCACCTGTTAGGGAGGAAAACCAGTCACTGCGATACCCATCACAGAAAAGGGACAATCACTGAGGGAGCCATTATAAAAGAAGTCCTACATAATAGGACACACGTCACAAAGGAGGTGTGGTCACTAGGGCACCAAGTTTGATTGAGGTCCAATTACTATGACAGACATCACAAATTAGATCTGGTCAATGCAGCACCCATCACAGAGGACAGCAAGTCACTGGGACACCAAACACAGAGGGTCAGTCACTGGGGCATGCATCATGGAGGACAGCCAGCCCCTGAGACAAACTTCAAAGATGAAGACTAGTCATTGTGACAACCATTATGCAGGAGTGTCAGTCATTTTTGCATCAATCACAGAGGAAGTCCAGTGACTGGTGCACAAATAATGGAAAAGGGTCAGTCACTGGGCCCTCATTATAAAGGAGGCATAGTCACTGGAGCATCCATTATGGAGGTGAGCCAGTTATGGGGGCACCTAACACAAGTAGGGTTTGTCATTTGGAAGCCCATCACAGAGGATGGCCAGGCTCTGGGTGCCTATCACAGAGGGTTGCCCATCATTGAACCGCATATTATAAAAGCAGACCAACCACTGAGGCTGCCATCACAGAGGACATCCAGTTCCTGGAATAACCATCCCAGAGGACAGATGAGGGCCAGTCACTGGGGCAACAATTATAGAGTACAGAGAGTGACTGTAGGACTGATCATAAAGGAGGGCCAGTCACTGTGACTCACATTATGGAGGAGGGCCAGTCACTGGGACAAACTTCACAGATGAAGACTTGTCATTGGTGTAGTCATTATGCAGGAGGGCCAGTCACTTTTGCACCACTCACACAGAAAGCCCAGTCACTAGTGCCCCAATAATGGAAGAGGGTCTGTCACTGATTTACCTATTATAAAGGAGGCCCAGTCACTGGTGCACCAATTAGGGAAGAAAGTCAGTCACTAGGGCACACAATACAGAGTAGGTTTAGTCACATGGGCATTCATTATGAATGAGGGCCAGTCACTGGGACATCCATAACAATTGGAATTGTGTGACATCTATCACAGAGAAGGGCCAGGCACTTTGATATTTATAACAGAGGAGTGCCCGTCACTAAACCACATACTATAAAGAGAGCTAATCACTGGGATACCATTCACATAGCAGATCCAGTCACTGGAAAAGCCATCCCAGAGGATAACCAATCATGGGGGTATCCATCTAGATGATGACCTGCACTGGATCAGTGATTACAGAGTAGAGCAAGTCACTGTAGGAGCAATCACAGAGGAAGGGCAGACAATGAGACATGAAGAACAGAGGAGACACAGACACTGAGCCACACAACACCAAGAAGAGTCAGTCATTGGGACCATGATCACAGAGGAGGAGCTATCACTAAGGAACCCAACTCTGAGAACACCCAGTCACTGAGGAAACCTATCCCTGTGAGTTATTCACTGTGATAGGTAGTAGCAGATAAGTGCCAGTCATTGGGAAACCTATAAGAGATTAGGACTAATCACTGGGGCACCAATCACAGAGGAGGGTCTGTCACTGAAGCACCCACAAGAAGGACAAGTGCACTCGGAAAAGAGTTGGTCCAGTCAGGGTTAACTCCTCTCAGAAGTGGACTAGTCACTGGAACCCACACACAGTGGAGTTCTAGTTATTGGGCACACACACAGTAGAGGGCTTGTCACTGTAACACAGACAACATAGCAGGGATAGTCAAGGGGACACCCATTATGAAAGAGGGCCTGTCACTGGGATATGCATTATCGAAGAGTCCCAGTCATGGGGGCATCTATCACAGAGGAGAACCAGTCACTGGAACACACATCAGAGGACAGCTAGTCAACAGAGTACCCAATTTGGAGGAGGACTAGTCAATGGGACAGTAATCACAGAGAAGGCCCAGTCAATAAAAGACCTATTAAGGAGGAGTAACATTAACAGGGAAACCCATCACAGAGGAGAGCCAGTCACTGGGACACCTGTTTTGGAGGAGGCCCAGATGCTAGGACACGGATCACAGAAGAAGGCTAGTTGCTGTGGCAGTCATCATGGAGGATGGCCATTCATCAGGGCATCAATCACAGAGGAGGTCTAGTCAGTAAGGTACCCATTATGGAGCAGGTCCAGACACTGTTGCACTCAACACAAAGTAGGGCAAGTCACTATAGCACCCATAATATATAAAGGCCAGTCACTGAGGCACCAACCACAGAGAAGACCTAGTCATTGGGGTACATATGGAGAAGACCCAGTCACTGGGGAACACATTAAAAAAGTGAGCCAGTCACTGGGGCACCTGTTATAGAGATGCATAGTAAATGGAACCTCCATCATAGATCAGTTCTGCGTAGGTTGTCCTACTCAGTGGGACAATCATTATGGAAGAGAAAAAGTCACTGGCCATCAATTACAGAGAAGGTAGAGTCACTGGGCCACCAATATGGATGATGCCCATTCACTGGGACACCAATCCTAGAGGAAGGTAGGTCACTGGTACATCAAAAACAGAAGTATATGAGTCAATGAGTCACCCATTTTTGGAGGATGGCATGTCACTTGTCATCTGTCTCAGAACTGGACTATTCACAGGGGCACACATTATTGAGAAGGGCTAGTCACTGGGACAAAAATCATAGATGAAGGCCTGTCACTTAGGCACTCATCACACAGAAGGACCAGTCACTAAGGCACCCATTTCAGAGAAAGAGCAGTCACTGGGGCACACATCACAGTACAGGGCCTGTCACTGTGGCACCTATCACTTTAGGCCCAATAACAAAGTCATACATAGCAGAGAGGACTTGTCATTGTGTCACTCATCAAAGAGTAGGGATAGTCTGTTGGGCAACAATCATGGAGTAATGCTAGTCACTTTGACTCCCAATACAGAAGGCCATTCACTGAGCATCCATTACACAGGATGGTTGATCACAGGGAAACCTATCATAAATGAGGGCTAGACACTTGAACACCAATTATTGAAGAGGTCAAGTAAGTGGGACATCCATCACAGAGGAAGGCTAGTAACTCGGGAACCATTATGGAGAAGCAACATTCCCTGGGGAACCATCACAAAGGAGGGCTAGACACAGGGCCACTCATTATGGATAAGCACTAATCACAGAGTAGGCCAAGTCACTGAGACACCCAAAATAGAAAAGGGTCTGTCACAGGGGTACCCATTATGGAGGATGCCTAATCATTGGGCCAACAATCTCAGAGGAGAGTCAATCATTAACACACACATAGAGGAGAGTCAGACACTGGAGCATGAATCACAGAGGAGGGCTAGTGTCTGGGACATTATGGATAAGAGACATTCACTGGGGCGCTCATAAGAGAAGTAGGCCAGTCACTGGGGTGTCCATTACTGAAAATGATAAGTCACTGCAGCACAATTCATGGAGGAGTGCCGGTCATTGGGGACACAAAATAGAGGAGGGTCACTTACTGGGCACTCATTACAGAAGCAGGATACTCTGTGTGGCATCCATCAGAGGTGTGAGCCAGTCACTGGGGGACCATCACAGAGAAGAAAAGTCACTGGGGCACAAAACACAGAGGAGATAATGTAAATGGTGTACACATCACAAATGGTAGCCATTCACTGAGGAATACATCACAGACGAGGGCCATTCACTGAAGCACTTATCAAAGACGAGGACCAGTCACTGGGGCACAAATGGGAGGGCTCAGATGTGGGTCTCCGATCACAGAGGAGGATCAGAAACTGGGACAGCCATTCCAGAAGGGAGTCAGTGTGGTAACAATCACAGAGGAGGGCTCTTCACCGAGGCACATATCACAGTGGAGTCGCAGTCACTGAGGCACCCATCAAAGTAGAGAACCATTCAATGGGGCACCCACCACAGAAGAAGCCTGTCAACTGAGACACTCATCACAGAGGACAGCTAGTCACTGGGGCATCAATCACGGAAAAAGTTCAGTCACTTGCGTACCCATAAGAGAGGTGGGTCATAATTGAAGCACCCATCACAGATGATGACTAGTCTCTGGGGTACCCAAAACAGGATGGCTAGAAACTGAGACATCCATAATAAAGGAAATCCAGTAACTGGGGTACCCTTTATGCAAGAAGGCAATCACTGGGGCACCCATCAGAGAGAAAAGCCAGTCACTGAGACACACATCACTGAGAAGGGCCACTAGGGTACCCATTAATAGGGGCTCAGTCTATGAGGTTTCAGTCACAAAGTAACTGGAGCGACCTTCACAGGGGGGGTAAAATCAGCAAGGCACCCATAACAGAGGAGGATCATTTACTGAGGTATATTTCACAAGAAAGGCCAATGACTGGGAAACCCAGTGTAGAGGATGAACCTATCACAAGAAGAGGCAATCACTGGGACACACATTATGCAGGAAGACTAGTAACTGGAGCACACATCACAGAATTGGTCTAGTCACTGGGGCACTCTATTTGGAGGAGGCCCAGTCAAGTGAACACAAATTAAGGAAGAAACCCAGTTACTGTTGCACCCATCACAGAGGTGGGCTAGTCACTGGGCTACCCATCATATATGAAGACCAGTCAGTGAGGTAGCATTCACAGAGGAGTCCTTGTCACCTTGGCACATATAATGGGGAGGACTAGTCACAGGGACACACATCACAAAGGAGTCAGTCACTGGGACACTCATTATGGAAGACCCACATTAAATGAGACACCATTCACAAAGGAGGGCAAGTCACTGGAGCAACCATTACAGAGGAGGGCCTGTCACTGGTGTGCCAATATTTAGCAGGCCCAGTCATTGCAGGGCAAATCACAAAGCAAGATCATTCATTGGTTTACCATCACAGAGGAGGGCTAGTCATTGGGGAACAAATGATGAGGGAGGGCCAGTAACTGGTCATCACAGGGTAGGTTAGGAACTGGGGCAACAGTAATGGAGGATGGTTAGTCACTGGTAATTACATAGCAGTTAATGTCTATTCATTAGGCACCCATTACTTCTTAGGGTGAGTCAATAGAGCACACTTCACAGAGGAAGGGCAGTCATTCAGGAATCCATCACTGAGCTGATCCAGTCACTGTGACACCCATGACAGATGAAGGCCTCTCACAGAGGCATGCATAACAGGCAGTCTAAACCCTGGACACCCATCACAGAAGTTGTCACTGTCATACCCAACAAAAATGATGGCGGGGCCTGCACACCAGAAACCTGATGTTGCAAGACTATCATTAAAGTCTTCTTTTGTTTCATTCCACATTTCGATGCCATTCTTAGATTTTGGACAGAAGATAACATCTACTAAAATGTTCAGACCAGCATCTCTCTCTTGGAGAAAAATTGTCAGACCAGAAAACCTTCATTAAAATTAAGATGTGAGGACTTCTGGTAAGGTGACGATGAGACAAGTTGGACTGTGAGAGTTTCCCTAAAAGTGAGTGTTCATAAAGACTATCATTTTCCCCCACGTGGCTGCTGCCACTGACAGCTTTCTCCTTGACCAGTCAGACAGACCTGTGGGCTGGAAGACTACAGTCCCATGCACCTCTCAGCCACCACCACTGCAACCACTGTCGTCAGCCCCATCAGTCCATGGACTGAGGGCCTCAGTGCAACACACAGCTCTGCTGCCATGGCTGCCATCATCACCGCTACCACTGTCCCACCTGGGGTGGTGCTTGACTGCCAGGCCCATGGAGCTCTGGGCTTCCTTGCCAGATGCACTGCCCCACACCGCTCTGAGCCACACTGTGATACATCAACCTACAGTGCCTGTCTGTCCTGAATTCCACTGCCCTGGTCCAGCCCTGATGGGAATAGACATCAGCTGGAGCCCTGAAACCAGGCAGAGACCTGCATTGCCCTATACAGCCCTATCTATCTCTTCCTAGCCTCCAACATGGGAGCTAAGGTAATCGCATCAAACTGGGAATAACAGAAATCCTTCCCAATGCTAGATTGGACACAGAAAGGTCAGATCTGAGTGGCAGACTTGAAAGGCAGCAAGCTGACTGAGTCCAGATCTGATCCACACTCCTTCCACTGAGGCAAGATGTTAACTAAGCAACTCCTGGGTCAACATGGAAAACAAAACAGAGATTAAAAGATACCTGGAAACAAATGAAAATGAAGAACCATTTTACCAAAATTTGGGATGCCATGAAGCAGTAGTAAGAGGGAAATTCATATCTCTACAAATGCACATGAAGAAAATGGAAAGATCACAAGTTAACAGCATAACAAGTCACCTAAGAAAGCTGGAAAAGCAAGACCATCAAAACCCTAACTTCAGCGGAAGAATCCAGATCACCAAAATAAAAGCCAATATCCAGGACATAGAACACAAAAAGATAATACAAAAAAAAAAAAAAAAAAAATTCAAGGAAACAAAAAGTTGGTTCTTTGAAAGGATAAACAAGATTGATGGTCCTCTAGCTAGACTGACCAAAAGAAGAGAGAAAAAGCCCAAATAAACACAATCAGAAACATGAAAGATGAAGTCACGTCTGACCCTGAAGTAATACAAAAGATTACTACACACACTTGTATGGAAATAAAGTTGAAAATCTAAAGGAATGGAGGATTTTCTGACATCACACAACCTACCTAGGTTGAAACAAGAAGAAATCGAGAACCTAAATAGACCAATGACAATCCAGGAAATTGACTATATCATAAGAAAACTACCCTTCAAAAAAGCCCTGGATCAGATGATTTTCCAGCAGAATTCTACAAAACATACAAGGAGAAACTGATACCAGTCCTATTGAAAGTATTCCAGGTGATTGAGAAAGCTGGAACTCTCCCAATTCATTTTATGAAGCTAACATCACATTGATACCTAAGTCAGGTAAAGACCCAAGAAAGAAACAGAACTACAGGCCAATGTCCTTGGTGAATATAGATGCTAAAATTCTCAACAAGATCCTAAAATAAATGGATTCCACAGCACATCTCAAAAATCATCCACAATGACCAAGTAGAATTCATCCTCAGGATACAAGTATGGTTCAACATTCATAAGACCACAAACATAATTAAATATATCAACAGATGTAAAAACAATAACCACATGATTAAATCATAAGATGCAGAAAAAGCATTTCATAAACTCCAGCACCTTTTTCTGATAAAAACCTTTGGACATCTGAGCATAGATGGAACATACATCAAAATACTAATAGCCATCTACAAGAAATTCACAGCCAGTATACCGCTAAACAGACAGAAAT
>NW_007221438.1:0-458 GCF_000164805.1 Carlito syrichta | reverse complement strand
ATTATGAAGGAAGGCCAGTCAGTATGGCACAAATCATCGAGGAGGCACAGTCACTGAAGCAACCATTATGGTTGAGGGCTAGTCACTAATGCAGCCATTATGTAGGATAACCAGTCACTAGTGTAGAAATCACAGAGGAAAGTTAGCCACTGGGGAACCCATAATACAGAAGGATCAGTCACTGTGTCATTTTTCACAGAGGAGGGCCAGTCACTGGGACATCCTTTATGGAGGAGAGCCAGTCACTGGGGTGTCATCACAGAGGAGTGCTAGTCACTGGGGCATCCAATTTGGAGGAGGGTCATTCAATAGGGTACCAATCACAGAGATGACCCAGTCAATGGAGCACCTGTTAGGGAGGAAAACCAGTCACTGCGATACCCATCACAGAAAAGGGGCAATCACTGAGGGAGCCATTATAAAGAAGTCCTACATAATAGGACACACGTCACAAAGGA